>NW_016107930.1:680326-690714 GCF_001604975.1 Cebus imitator | reverse complement strand
AGAAATGCCAGATGTAGGTGATGGGGAGGAAGGCAGCAAATCACACTGCCACGTGTGTTCCTATGCAACAATTTTGCATGTTCTTCACATGTACCCCCAAACCTAAAATGCAATAAAATAAATAAATGGGAAAAAAAAAGAAAAGAAAAAGAAAGATCCCAACTTGATGGTGTCTCTAGTACTTAGCAGCTGTTAAAATTTAATTGATGTTAGTAGGCCACTCAGTTAAAAAGCAACCCAAGAAACAACATAAAAAAAGATATAGTCTTTGACATAATCGGAAGTATGATTTTTTTTTTTTATAGCTGAAAACAGAATGACAAATTTCTCTGTGCAATGAAATAATTTGAAGTCAGGAAAATATTTAAAATCATCAAGTTAATATTAAAATAAATGAAATATATTTTGCCTGATAAACAAGTTATAGTAAGTGGGGCTTCAGTCTTTTATTGACCTAGATGTATAATAATGAATTCTTCATCTTTGTATTCATGTCATTATTTTCCAGAAAGTAGAATATTTGTGGTAGTCATACAAACTTAAAAGGATAGCAAAGAACCTGGAAGGTTATGGATTTTCATGCAGTTACTTACATATCCAAAATCCATCTAGACTGAGTCTATAAGAAAATCTGCCCATTATATAAAATTTCATTTTTGAAGATTACTCAGGTACTTTTTCTGGATGCCAAACATACTGAAGAATCACATTATTGTTACATTGCCCTATTAAAATGATTTAGGTTGGACTGTCACCATATTTGGGTATGTAAGGTGATGAGAAAAAAATGAGTCATAATGGATAAAAACATGAAAAACTTGCTTGAAATATGGATGCAATATTGACATATGAACAAGGTGAAAAAAATATCACTTGCATTGCCAAAATGCTTTTGAATAAGTTATCCCTATAAAGTTTGTAGCAGAGCAGTTGCAGTGAACAGGTGTGATGCAAAAGTCAAGTCATTTTCTGCTACTCACATACAGTAAGTTTTGCAAATATTCTACCACACTTGGCAATGTGGAAGAATACATGTACTAAAAGCTTTCCACTATTTTGACAGCTAACATATAGCACCTAACTATTAATGCCAGTGGAAAGTCCAGGAGAAATACTTTCATTGATTTGAAATTAATTTCAAAAGTAATGTATGATTGTTATTTTATAATTATAGAAAGGCAGAAATACTCTAAAGGAATAGTTAATGTTTCTGTGTACCTACTTCTCTTGTCCTACTTCAATTTCATGTCTATACTAAAAGAAATCACTTTTAACAGCTAAGGTCTATTTTTCCAGGCTTCATCTATATGTATATATCATTATTTCCAAGACCTGCAATGTCAAGTGCTTTTCATAAAACCATATATTACATTCTTCTAATTTTATTTTCTTCAGATATATTAGCTCTAGAAGAAAATCAGAAAATTCTTTCCTTCGTTTGTTTCTTTCAAAATCCCAAAGAATATTTGTAATTGTCAACTCTACATTATCAATATGAACACTATAATTTTCATGTACCTTCGTTTCTGAAGTGCTATGCAAATGACATGTCCTCTATATATTTTTATTTCTCTGTTTATAGAAAAGTTATGTACTATCTTCTCGAAAGATATGAACTGAGGGATGAATAAAAATAGTAAAGAAAATTGCCATATAATAACCTTCTGGCAATATTAAAATAAATTTTAATGAGGATCTTCAGATTATTTAATTGCAATAAGCATTATAATTTTCTTTGGCAATAAGTATTATATTTGCAGTTTCTTCTAGCTGGTACATTTAAGATTACTTTTTATTATCATCCTTGTATGTAACATTTTTTGTCATAAGAAATTCAACAATGAAAAAACCAATAATATATAATCAAACTCTCTGTTAGCGTGTGCAATTCTAACTTCTAGAGAAAGGTTAGGGGTTGAGGTCCCACATCGATCATTAGTGGTATAATTTTAAAGATAATTAAATACAGATTTCTTCTTTTTGCTAATTAGCCCTATCCCTTACTATTGTGTTCTTGTCACTGCTAAATAACTTCATGTTGTCATCATTAAAACAACATTCACATTCTGGTCCTGTGACTCCACATCCTTCCAGACAGCTATTCTTGTTCCCAAATCCCTTCTCCTACTTCAGGCTTGCTTATTTCATTCTCTGTTGTCAAGTGCCAGTAAAAAGTGACTCACTGTCTCCACATGGCTAGCCAGTTTTCCCAACACCTTCCTGACACCTTACACTAAAATTAACACCAGATAGATTATAGACATAAACATAAAACCTAACACTGTAAAAACACTAGAAGAAAACCTAGGCAAAACCATTAAGGACATAGGCATAGGCAAGGACTTCTTGACTAAAACACAAAAACATTGGCAACAAAAGCCAAAATAGACAAAGAGGATCTAATTAAACTCCAGAGCTTCTGTACAGCAAAAGAAACAATCATTAGAGTGAACCAGCAACCAGTAGAATGGGAAAAAAAAAAAATTGCAAACCACCCATCTGACAAAGGGCTAATATCTAGAATCTACAAAGAACTAAAACAGATTTACAAGAAAAAAAGCAAACCCATTCAAAAGTGGGTGAGGGATATGAACAGACACTTTTCAAAAGAAGACATATATGAGGCCAACAAACATATGAAAAAATGTACATCATCACTGATCATTAGAGAAATGCAAATCAAAACCACATTGAGATACCATCTCACGCAAGTTATAATGGCAATAATCAAAAAAATATGGAGACAACAGATGCTGGAGAGGATGTGGTGAAATAGGAACACTTTTACACTGTTGGTGGGAGGGTAAATTAGTTCAACCAGTGTGGAAGGCAGTGTGGCGATTCCTCGAGGACCTAGAAATAGAAATAGCGATCCTATTACTGAGTATATATCCAAAGGATGATCAATTGTTCTATTATAAAGACACATGTACACGTATGTTCATTGTGGCACTGTTTAAAATAGCAAAGACCTGGAACCAACCCAAATGCCAATTGATGATAGACTGGACAAGGAAAATGTGGTACATATACACCATGGAATACTATGCACCCATAAAAAATGATGAGTTTGTGTCATTTGTAGGGACATGGATGAATCTGGAAACCATAATTCTCAGCAAACTGACACAAGAACAGAAAATCAAACACCACATGTTCTCACTCATAGGTGGGTGTTGAACAAGGAGAACCCATGGGCACAGGGAGGGAAGCATCACATACTGGGGTCTGTTGGAGGGGGCTAGGGGAGGGACAGCAGGGGGTGGGGAGTTTGGGGAGGGATAACATGGGGAGAAATGCCAGATATAGGTGATGGGGGAATGGAGGCAACAAACCACATTGCCATGCATATACCTATGCAACAATCCTGCATGATTTGCACATGTACCCCAGAACCTAAAGTACAATAAAAAAGGTATCTCAAATAAGATACCTTTTCATAAAAAAGTAAAAGAGATATGTTTTGCAATTTATCTTTTTTCCCCTTCGTCACTGCATTAGAAACATTGGTCTGTTGTGACCTATCGTGTCTGAAGAAAAAAAAAAAAGTGATTTGTTGATTTAAAGGAACTTACTCCTACCCCTATGCTATAGTAACATCATAGTCAAAGATTCATAACGCTACTGACCTAATTCATATTTGCTACTTTAGAGAGTGAAGTCATTGTGAAACTAGAACAGATGTTTTTCTCTATGACCGAAAATCTAAAACCTTTTCTTTCAGACCGCTGGAGGCACATATCTAGGGTAACCCAGGCAGCCACCTTCAGGGAGGTTGGAGCTGGCATTTGTGGAGTCTGGGTTCTTCAATCCCTTTGTCATATTTAATTCTCACACCTGCCTATGCAGTCTTGAAGAATCTTGAAGAAAGAATGGACTTAAGCATTTTTAAATTGTTTGTATGTGTTTGTACTAATTTCTGCATACATGTTTAGGAAAACAGGTAGAAGAAAAAGAGAATTTGAAGAAATCATTGTCTCAATGTTAGTGGTGTTAAAAAAAAATTCCTGTTATTTCTGTAGTGTCACAATGGGGCAAACTTCAAAGTCTTTCAACCATCAATTCAGAGATAAAACTAGATCATCTGTATTCATTTTGTGCTGTAGTGAGTATTTTTGACATTGGGGGAATCTTACAAATGTTTAATAAATGTGTCAGAGAATTTTTCTGAGAGTACCTTTATGGTATCTATAGGTTAAAGTTGCCAGGTAAAATATAGAACACTCAGTTAAATTTGAATTTCAGTTAAACTACAAATACTGTTTTGTATAAGATGCCCACTACAACACTTGGGATATATTAAAATATATTCATTTTCTTTTGAAATTCAGATTTTACTGAACAGCCTGTGTATTTGTTTGCAAAATCTGGCAGTGCTATTACAGGTTGAGCATTAGTAATTCAAAAATCTAAAATCTGAAATGCCCTCAAACCCAAAACTTTGTAAGTATGGACATAATGCCACAGGTGGAAAATTCCACACCCGAAATCATGTGACATAATCGTCAAATGCAATCAAAACTTTGTTTCATACACACAATTGTTTAAAATGTATCAGGCTATTTGTATAGTGCGTACATGAAACGTGAATGAATTCTGTGTTTAGACGTGATTCCTATCCCCAAGATATTTCATTATGTGTATGCAAGTATTCTAAAGTCCAAAAAACTTTGAAATCCAAAGCGCTTCTTGTTTTAAGCATTTCAAATAAGGGCTATTTAACGTATGTATGTGGTAGTATCCCTCATATATGGAGGATGGGGAGAGGTGGTTCAAGCAACAATGGTTTCTCAAGGTGGCATCTTCAAATTACTTTAAACAGTGACACAGCTGTATGCTACTTTTCCTTTGGTAGAAATATAATAGTTACTATTAAAAGAGAAATGAAAAGTAAATATCCCTACAAATACCAAAATTATTCTAATGAACCATATGAATCAGGTATGTTTTCTTCTCATCGTCCTCCTCTTCATAATGATAGTAACAATAATATTACTAATATAATAATTACAAATAACATTTTTTAAAGACAAGGTCTCTCTGTGTTACCCAGGCTGAAGTGCAGTGGTGCAATCACAGCTCACTGCTGCCTTGAACTCCTGGGTTCAAACAATCCTCCCACCTCAGACTCCCAAGAGGCTGGCACTATAATTTATGCCACAATAGACAATTTTTAAAAAATCGTAGAGATGAGGTCTTGCTGTTACCCAGGCTGGCCTCCAACTCCCGGTCTTAAGTGATGCTACTACCTTGACCTCTCAAAGTGCTGAGATTACAGGCATGAGCCACCATGCTTGGCCACATATAACATTTGTTGAAAGGTTTCTGTCAAGCAATTTTTATGAGCTATAACTTTGAATACTTACAACTCTTTCTGGAGTGTTTGGCTCATGAAGGACCATATCTGCTCTATTCATTGCGCATTTCCCAGAAATCCAAACAGTATCTGACAATAATAAGTAATATGTGTTAAGTGAATGAAAAAAATGAATAAATGAGGTAGGAATTATTATTCCGGTTTCACAAATGGTTAATTTGAGGTTTGTTGATGTTATTTCCTCCCAAACAGAATTTAACTTATAGTGCCTAAGCAGAAATTCAAATGTGTTTGAATTCAAAGGTGGCAGACTGCTTCAGGAATTAATTCATATCCATAAAGGAATTATTGCTGAAGGAATATTAACTCCTTCTGGCTTATGCAACCTAGTTCATATACAACCCGCTTGCAAAAACTATCTCCTTAAAACCTCAAAACAACCATGTGAGATGGACATTACAATCCTAATTTTAGTAAATCAACTGAGGCATAGTGACTGAAGCCTAGATCCACATAAGTCTGTCCTTCTTGGTAAAGTGTATAATAGTATCAATGTGGTACCTTCAAATGTAAGAAAATAGATTGTGTTTCCAGAAAAGAGACATCAGAATAAAATTAGGTTGATTTTTATGTCACATATTTTACATAGATGTAGAAAATAGAAAATGACCAACATCTGTGTTCCTATATCAATGTTGTTTTGTATTTATGTGATACTATTGAATATTAGACATGCCACAGCTAGTTGGGATCCACTTAATTGAAGAATTAAAGCAAAGGACTTTAAAAATGAGGAAATCCATATTTTAAAATATTGAGGAACTCATAAGTTTAAAGAGCTACTTAGACAAATCACTTTTCCAGGATCAGTTCATGTCCTTTGCAGGGACATGGATGAAGCTGGAAACCATCATTCTCAGGAAACTGACACAAGAACGGAAAACCACTCACATGTTCTCACTCATAAGTGGGTGTTAAACGGTGAGAACACATGGACACAGGGAGGGGAGCATCATATACCATGACCTGTTGGGATGGGGCTAGAGAGGGTGGGGCATTGGGGAGGGATAACATAAGTGGAAATACCTAACATACGTGATGGGAGATGCAGGCAGCAAACCACCATGGCATGTGTGTACCTATGTAGCAATCCTGCATGATCTGCACATGTACACCAGAGCTTAAAGTATAATAAAAAAAGAAACAAAAAACAAAAATAAATTGGATGCAATTAAAAAAAAAAGAAAAAGTCACTTTTATTCTCAGTTTGCTTACTATTTATCTGATACTAAGATACCATACCATGGTACAACAGCTCATTTCTACAGACTGCTGAACTGAAAAACAACTACTTCAGATCATGTTTTTTGGGGCCATAGAGTGGGATAGCCAAGAAAGAAGGCTGTATTTGTAACCCACAGTCCCACAATTCAGTCTCAAAATATCCAAAGATCTTCCTTCCCCCTTTGCCCACGCACCCATTTCTCTCTAGCCAAAGAGTTTGGCATTGAAACTAAACCAGAACACATCATCATCGTTATTTTCCCTCAAGTTGCTATTTAAGAAGTTTAGACGTGCAGTGGCTTCATGTTGATGATGCTTGCTATTCTCCCTTGGGTAAAATAATTGGGATGTAGTGTTAAGACTGTCACTAAGAATTGTTCATGTATAATTTATACTCACAATTAAAAAGCATTTTTAACCAAGTGTCACAACACAGTGACAACTAAATTAGGCTGTGATTTATGTTACCATGTGCTGCACTTGATTTAGTGTCACTCTAGAGAAAATTGACAAACAGCTCATGTAGAGTAAGGCAGAGGTCTTAGTCAAGAAAGGTTCACTCCCCAGGTGGGAATAAGGTGAGGAATAGCCAGTGTATGTTGCTGCCATTATGATTAATATTTAATAGTAGAATATGTACAGCGAAGGAATTGGAGTCCTTTTAGTAATTGTGCAAGACTACTCTAGATAGGCATATAAAGCAGTTAATTCTCATTACAATATAATTTAACTTAAAATGAATAGGTAACTGTAGAGAAACAAAACATAAATGTTTAATGTTTGAATTTTTTGTAAAGATGGGATATTGCTCTGTTGTCCAGGCCTCAAGCAATCCTCCCACCTCAGCCTCCCAAAGTGCTGGGATTACTGGCAGAAGCCACCACACCTGGCCCAACTCTTTCTTTTAAATATGATGAAATCAAAGTTCAGTGATTCAAGTGACAAAGTTGGTACTGGATCGCCCCAAAATAGCATCAGGTGCCTTTTCAAAAGGGCCACTTGTCACACCATGAGCTGAAAGAGTTCCAAGGGATCTGTATTCTTATTTAGATATGTCTGGCAAAGACTGATTTTTTTTTCATGGAAATTCAAGGTTAAAATAAGATATGTAAATTTAAAGCCAAGGATACAAGAATGGGAATAAGATGAATAGTCTACAGAAATCACGTGACTAAATAAAGGACATTATAATAGAAATGGAAAACAAAACAGAACAAATGTTTTGTGGTGGAAGAAGTGACCAGGAATAATAAAAGACAGAATACTTAGAGGAAATCAGATGTGACTTAATTTTAATTATTGTTTTAAGTAGTGATGAATCTGGGGATTGTAATGGCTATATGAGCTCCAACTGGACACCTTTATAAGTAACAGCTGTAAAATCTGGGCACAATATCTTGAAGCAGTTACTAGAATTGAAAGAAATTAATACATATTCTACTGTGGTGTCCATGTTCAGAAAAGAAGTTATATTTGCATTCACTCTTTCTAGCCAAGGAGTAGAGACTGTTGGAAGTCACAGAGAGGCAGAATCTCTTGTGTGAAAAAAAAAAAACTCCAATTTTCTGGGCTGGGAAATCAAATTATTGAGTCATGACAACTATGTTTTCTGGAAAAGGGAGAGGGACGTATCTAGAGAGGAAAATCTGGATCTCTGGATCATGTATGTGTAGAGGAGATTCAAAGCAGTTTAGCTAAGGCAAAAGATCTCAGTTGAGGTCCGAGTTGCTGTCCAGGACAAAGACAAGACAAAACTAACTAACTAAAAATTACTCACGGAAGAAGATAGTATCCAGTCTCCACATCTTAATATTCATGATGTCTATCTATGTTAAAATGCAGTCTTATGTGACATAAAGGGATGAATAAAGAGTTCATTCCCAAAATTAAAAAGAAAGAAAGAAAGTGAAGCCATTTCTGAAATAGGTGACTTAGACACTGATATTAGTAGGAAAGGAATTTAAAGTCACTATTTTGGCCATAAAAGAAAATAGTCCTTCACTGAATGAAAGATGAGAAATATAAGTAAAGAAATAATAATGATTAAAAAGAACAAATGAATCTTGATTTTAAAAAATGCAATAGCGAAAGGCAAAAAAAGGAAAACAAAAAACTAAGTAGATTTAACAGCAGAATGGAGTCAGCAGAGGAACAAATCAGTAATAGATCAACAGAAATTACCCAAGCTGTAGAAAAATAATGTTGAAAAGTAAATGAACAGAGCCTCCAAATATTGTTAAATACCAAATAACCTAACATAGTGTGATTGGTTGTCCATCAGGAAAAGAGAAGGAAAGGCATAAGTGTATTTAAAATGTAAAGGTTGAAATTTTCTAAAATTTGAATAAAAATTTATATTACAGATTTAATGAAGAATACTTAAAATGAAAAATATCTGGGTAAGCATAACATTCTGTTTAAATTATTTATGTTATTCTTTCCTTCTTAATTTATTAATACTGTATATTACTGTTTAAAACTGTAATCATTGCCTTGTAAACATTTACAACACATATAAATATATACATGACAGCAATAGCCTCAATGATGTCTGGGAATAAATCTGGTGCCTAGATTTCTGTACTTATACTAAATGGTAGTACATTAATTCTAAGTAGACAGTTGTCTTAGCCTGTTCATACTACTTAACAAAATCTCATAAACTGAATGGCTTATAAATGACAAAAATTTATTTCTCACAGTTCTGGAGCCTAGGAAGTCCAAATTCAACCTGTTGGCAGATTTGTTTGCTGAAAGCCAATTTTTTGATTCACAGATGGCATGTTCTTGCTGTGCCTTCATGTGGTGGAAAGGATAAGAGGTCTCCCTTGCCCTGATCCCATTCTAGAAGGCTCTGCCGGAATGGCCTAATCACTACCCAAAGTCCCCACCTCCTAACACCATGACCTAGGGATGAAGGTTTTATCGTATTAATTTGTAGGGGACGCAAACATTCAGTCTGTATCAACTGTGAAAATTAGGAATGTATATTGTAATCTCTTATACAATCAATGGAAAGTTAACATAGAGAAGTAATGTTTCAAGCTAATCAAAAAATTAAAATTTAATTCTAAAATTTGTATAAACTAAGAAAAGCCAAGGAAGGAAAAACAAAAGCTAAATGGGGCAATTATAAAACAAGTAATAATATACCCAAATCCAATCAAACAAAATTACATTAAATATTAATTAACTGAAAATCACAATTAAAATGTACAGACCCGATTTTTATCTAAATAAATCACAAGAAGCATAGAGAATAAAGCATAAGTTAGAGACAAAAGCAAAAATCCAGATATTGACAACAGAAGAACAATAAAAATAAGTTATTAAAACCAAGGGATCATTGACTCTTGTCAAGGTTGCCAAGTTAATTCAGGGTGGAATGGATAGTCTTTTCAACAAAAGGT
The DNA here is from genome assembly GCF_001604975.1 of Cebus imitator. Lineage (NCBI taxonomy): Eukaryota > Metazoa > Chordata > Mammalia > Primates > Cebidae > Cebus > Cebus imitator. Next base: position 680,703 of record NW_016107930.1, on the reverse strand, counting down.
GATAGAAAATTGTCATTCATATGTAAAATAAGGAACCTTTACCTTTGTCTTATTTATACACAGAAATTAATTTGACAATCTTTACATAAAACATTGTAGAATCAAAAGCTAGAATATAAATCTGCAATAAGAAGACATAGTAGGAAATATTCGTGGCTTTGTATTAGACAAGATTTCTTGAATAGAGCATAGATACACAAACACAAAACAAAGGGGAAGAAATGGTTAAATGGGCTTTGTCAAAACTAAAAACTCGCCGGGCGCGGTGGCTCACGCCTGTAATCCCAGCACTTTGGGAGGCCGAGGCGGGTGGATCACGAGGTCAAGAGAATGGTCAACATGGTGAAACCCCGTCTCTACTAAAAATACAAAAAATT
>NW_016107930.1:591824-679611 GCF_001604975.1 Cebus imitator | reverse complement strand
AAAAAAAAAAAAAAATAATAAATAAAATAAAAAATAAATAAATGAATAAATAAATAGCAAGTCAAGAGCTAGGAACAAATGTTTTTAAAATTATATCTGACAAAGGATTGTTTCCAAAATATATAAACAATACCTATGATTCAGTAAGACAACTCAATTTAAAAATGGGTAAAAGCTTTGAATGTGACATTTTACAAAAGCCTTATAAAAGACAAACATCAGAAAAGCTGCTCACCATCACTCTTGATTACAGAAATGCATTTTAAAATTACAATGACATACCCATCTGAATTATTAAAAATTAAAAGACAATACCAAGTGCTGGTGAATGTTTGGAGGAAATGTATTCTCATACATTTCTGATAGAAAGAAAATGATACAGATACACATATTGAAGTAGTGTGGCAGTTAATCATACATTTAACCGTGTGATTCAGAAGCCAGAAGAAAAATAAAAACAATCCATTTGTCCATATTTTTGATAGTCCAGAAAAGGGAAAATTATAGGTACAGAAAAAGTCTCAACAGTTGCCTGGAGCTGTGAGTTGGGATTGAGTGCAAAATATGAAAGGTGTTTTTTCTTTTTTCTTATTGTGGTGTTCTAGAAATATTTGATACCTTAACTGTGTTCATAGTTATATGATAATGTACAACTGCCATAATGCATCAAAATGGTCACATAGTGAATATTTTTGTATATAAACTGTTTCACAATAAACTATGGGGAACAATAAACTATTTGCATGAACATAGTCTTCATATTGAAGAATCAGACATTTGAGTTTCAATATAGATTTCTTTTTCGGGTTTTTGTTTTGTAGTTAAAGAGCATATATTTAGTGAATACATTTAGGGGTGTTTTATCATTTTAATTTCTGATCATTTTACCAATGGAAATTGTACTTTTGGTACTGATATTTAAATATTTATAATGATTTTTAAATCATTTAAAGGTGAAAACATTTTCCAGCAGATTTCAAATTCAAGGAACTTGAATTGAAATTTAATTAGCACTGAAAAGTTACTGTTTGCCTTACCCCATGGCAAAAGCTTCCAAGTGGGTTATCCCTAATGACTAGAAGCATTAACAAGTATATTTTTATTCTCACTCAAAGTATTTTAATTTTCCGGTTACATTATGGCTTTGTGTGTTTACAGAGTTTATTCTGTATCGGTGAACCGGAAACCCAACTTTTTATCAAAATCAGCTCTGAGTCTAGAAATAAAATTAGAAAACTAATAAAAGTGGAGATATCAGGGCTCTTGCCATGTTCCTAACAGCAGGAAAATCCTTTATTTAATGTATCGTGGTCTAGTATTGCAGATATGAAAATAGTTGGCAAAATTTATATTACAGATTTCATTTTGAGAAAATATAACTCAGACACATGCTTTCCTGAAATTCATCATTTAGAAATGAGCACAGTTAAATCATATTTTTATTATACTATACACATAGAATAAAGAAGAAAAGCTAAATGCTAAGAATTTAAATTTGAAAACTCTATTATTTGAGTGCCATCTGCTAATATTTGGACCCCTTTATATTGAGAAACCCAAAAGTGGCCCATTATAAAAATATGGATAGTTCATGCTAAAAACCATTTCACTTATTAATCATCTTTCTTAATATGATTTATTAATGCATATAATTTTCCATGTAATTGTTTCAACAATTTCTTATTGTACTTGATTACAGAAGTTCCCTTCCACACCCTACCTTTCTCTGTTTTTGTCATTTGATAAGTAAAGACCTCTTTTTGTAACATGAGTGCTTAAGATGGAAATGCCATTTTATTCTTTGACTTCTATCCTGAATATATCAACTATTTCTATGACCTTCTTAGGCTAATTGAGGGTTATGGAGTATACTGTCTCCATAACAATAATTATTGAATGAAATGAGTATTTTCATCCTCCAAACAAATACTTTTACCATGTCATATTTACTACAAGAAAATTTTATGATTAAAAAATATGGGGTTTAAGTAGGAAAATGTTAAACAATCATCCATATTTTTCATGAATACGTATTTCATCCTAAAACTTTCATATATTTAAAATCATCCAACAAGTCTCATGCTTACTGCTATTTTAGAACATTAGAAACACATGGCTTTTCCTGAGAATTTCATAATCTGATTAAGGATATAGCAGTTATTTGTGAAAATAATTATTAATAATAATTATGTCCTTGGGTAAGTGAAACAAGATAATCAACTGAGACTGATGTTGGTTTTGAAATTACAAAAGCATAGGCGGTTCAAAATTTAGGAAGAACCTCTTAAGGTTAGATTATTCCACAAGAATATTATAAATTATGTCATCAAAAACAAACTAACAACTAAAAGATTGGAATATGCTTCAGGAAATATGGACTTGATTAAGAAGACAATGGAAAATAATTAAATTTAATAATGATGAGAGCAAAATTATGCAGCAGGATTTCAGAGCACAAAATGTCCAAAATAGGCCAGGAAGACTGAAAATAAAGGAAGAGAAAGAGAGCTCCTCTGGGACACTATTGCAGGGTGCTGAATTACCCTGATTTAAAGTTGGGACCAAGAGAACAACAGAAATTTGGAGTAGTGGTGATCACACTAGACCTACAGAAAGATGGCAATATTGATACTGCTTAAAGGAGCAAATCCCTGCTTACCATCTACCTGCAGACTATATTTAAGAAGATTGGCAAGGCAACATTCGGAATAAAGTCTTGGGGTCAAGAGACTACGGAGTACAACAGAGGGGATAAGAAAATAATTGAATCTGCGGGTTTGTTACATAGGTATACATGTGCCATGGTGGTTTTCTACATCCATCACCCTGTCATCTACATTAGGTATTTCTCCTAAGGCTATCCCTCCCTTGGCCCCCCACCCCCAGCTATCCCTCCCCTAGACCCTCAACCCCTGACAGGCCCCAGTGTGTGATGTTCCCCTTCCTGTGTATACCTATGTAGCAAACCTGCATGCTCTGCAGTGTACTCCAGAACGTAAAGTATAATAATAAGGAAAGAAAACAAAGTGATTGAACCATCTTCCATATGCAGGAACCGGGCATTTGAAGCCCCGACCAAGGCCCTCTGGAGAACACACATGGACTTTGCCAGAGTTAGCAACTAGATTCCACCAGGGAGCATCTGCACCCCGAGAGGCTGGTCAAAGTAGCCATGAAACTGCAGGGAAGTTAATTAAGGGAATATTTCTCTTTCTTCCTCCCTCACTCCCCTTCCTCGTGTAATCAGAGCAATTACTCTTTGGAAATGGAGGTGGGCAGGAGGCATCTCAGGACCAGACCATGTACATTTGTCCTTGATTGTTCTACCTGCTGGAATGGGAGGAGAACAGAATAAACAGACCGTTTCAGATCCCTGGAGCTGCAGATGTGACCAGTGATGGTAAAGAGAGGCTGTCTGAATTTGAATTTGTTTTATAATTCTAAACTCGATTTCTAAAAGTGTTTAGAAAGCTATAAAATTCAACCCATATATTAAGATATATTCTAACTAGCAGAGAAGAGTGATTTGACATATAATATGGGAGTTATGTTTAGGAAGAAAAATTTATTGTCTCACACCAAGTTTATAATATTCAACAAACTAATCTGAGGGAAACAAATCCAGATGAATGACTGGATTTTGGACATGAAAGACAGCCAAACTAAAACGTGCATACAGCTCTTAATTCTGATAGTCTTTAAGACTGTATTGGTACAGAACATTTAGATAAGTGTGAATGTTGCTAGTTCAATTTTATTTAAGTTTGTGAACTTCAAGAAGTGGTATTATATAAGCAAGAAGAAATACACAACTGAAGCCAGAGAGCTCTTGGCTAGAGATCCAGTTCCCATCGCCTAAGAATCTAATTAAAGCCTTAGGAGGGATGAGTTGTGTGAAGTAAGACATAAAGAGAATGATAAACAAAGTGATAAAGCTTTCCTATTCAGGAGTCAAAAAAAAAAAAAAAAAAAGGTGGGAAAGTATATTATCAGAGTGCCCGAAGTGTTAAATATTAGAAATTCAGGTGTCTGCAAATTTGGAAGTTCAGTAAAAGTCAAGAAGGAAGATGAATGCTGAATTTCATCATCTTCACAAGCAGATTCATTACATGAATGAGACTAGAAGCACCATTGACAATTTGATGACAGGTGAGGACATTCAGTGACTTCATCAGGAAAGTTGACTCTGAAAGCAAGGAGAATCAACAAGTGATGTTTTGAAGGGACACAAGGATCAGGACAGATGATGTGTGGAAAGGGATTAATGAAAGAAACAGGCTGGCAATAGCCAGTAGAGCAAGTGAGTAAAGAAGTTATCAGCTAGAGGCTATGAAAGCTGGTCATTAAAAGAAGCCAAGTGGTAGCTTCAGGATATGAATTTCCAGTGTTCAGAATTTTATCTCAGATAGGACTTTTATTCACTAATATTGAAGAAGGAAAGAGATGAATAGATAGTATGGCTAATCTAGATGTGGACAGTAATTGGATTATCTCTGAGGGACAGAAAATGGAAAGGACACTTACGGTATAGTAAATAGGATAGTTTGGAAATAATTGCTTCTATACCTTATGAGGAAGGCATAGTTAATGGTATTGTTCTGAATTATATATTTTACCACAGTAGGGAGGAGAAACTATTCAGGAAAATAAACTGTATTATGTCATTCTTCATTACAGTCATTACAGCTGTTCATGCAATCAAAGATGAAGAATGTATCTAAAAACATCAAATGGAAGCTCATATTCTAATTCAAGTGGAAATAGTTAAGAACTTAAAGAACTTGATTTCCCTTTGAAAATGAGAGGTGAAAGCTAAGGACCAAAACTTTGCCTGATATCACAAATTATTTAGTGCAGTTACAGTGATGATGATCATATTTTTAAGACATTTATACTGGGTAGAAATTATACTTTGAAACTACCATATATTATTTAAGCCATAGATGATCCAGGATTATAAAAGAGAGAAAATCATAAATAGGGCCTTGTAATAAAATATTCTATCATTTGATGCTAGTTTCACCTTGAAATGTGATATATGAAAGATCATCTTGTATATATTTTTAAGCCAGTCAAATTTAGCAGTGGGGGGTTGTATACCAACTTTAGTGACACTAATGTTAGTAAGTTCTGATAACCCACCAGCATCGGACCAGCCCATCTTCTATTTTTATGACCTCATCCAATCTTAAAAGTAAACATTATGAGCTTAGTTACTAAGCTCTTGCACACAATGCTATAGGACATAGAAAATAAATTATTATTAAGCATTTTGTACAAGCCAAAGGTCTAATGTAACTGAGGACAAAATAAAAAAATCCATGAATAGCTTGTCAATGTTGTTTTACAAATATTTGACTTGAAAGTTTGCATTAGACCTTGGAAAATGAAGAATAGAAAGTCTAGCAATTAGAAACAAATCTCCTTTGAGGGATCGTAACATGTAAGCATTTCTAACTTTATATCTTGTATTAAAATGCTTTTCTATTTGTTAAAAACCATAATGAGTGATTGATTGCATTGTAAACCATATCATTATCTTGTAAGTATTCAGAATTTAAGCAGGCTAGTTTGCTGTGGATTAAAATAATAGTCAAAGCATCAAAGACAAACAATGTGACAATTTCTCTATTTGGATATGATTTTGAAATACTGGCAATGGCTTTGATTTTTGGAATATGAACAGTAATTATGAAGATGTTTAATATATCAATATAACAAATATAAATACATGAATAATGTCTTCTGCAAACTTTATTATAATTCAATAGTCCTTTCCCTTTTAAATATTCTTTTCTAGAAATATTAAGGTAGCATAAAGCTTTTTAGTGTTCTACTGCTTTGCCTCAACCAAAAACAAACAGAAAAAAAAAAAAAACACTTTAAAGATTGTTGTTAAACCATTGTTTATCCTCCTCCACTTTTCATTTTTTTTTTTTACCTTCGGCTTTTTAATAATCCAAATTGCACTAATTTTTTACCCATAAGCACAGATTTTTCAATGTTTTGAAAGCAGGTTTTGTACCACAAAGGAGAAACCTATCATACAATAGGAAGGTAGAATCAGGCAAATAAATTGCAAGAAAAACTGGTGATGAAAAAAGAAGACACAACCAAAAACAAACTGTATTAAGATATAAATTATCCTTATTCTTTTGATGTGGATTTTAAAATTTGGAATTATTTATAAAATTTGGAAATGTCCTTTTTTAATTATTAAAGCATCTTATAAAATTAAGTGGTAAAGACCCAAGCTATTAATGATGGAAGTATACATTCTTTAAAAATAAAAACAGTTTATGTAACAGTGGAAAGAGATGTCTATATAAGCATTTATTATCTTACCCTGTTCACCATTTTATAGATTTTTGAAAGAAGTACAAGCTGGAGCAATCATTAACAATTTGGTGTCAGATTTATACTTCTTATGGTTAACAATCCAAACCTGTAATTGATCTATTATAGCCACTTCAAAGTAACATTTAGATAGTATAATCATGTTTTATGAGAATGATTTTTTTTTTCTTAATCATTAGGTTGGTTACCGTGGGTAACACCATGTTAATGTTTTCAAAAGCAGAATTTTTACTAAAACTGTCTAATGATTTTTTTTTATGTCAGTGCTATAAACACTTAGTTATTCAAAATTTATATTTGGGCATTCTTTCAGTTCTTTAGTCACTGATCTTCCTTAACAAATTATTTGTAAGCTATTCCAGTAATTCAAAGAGTAAAGGTACAATTTTAAGAGTCCCTGATACCTCTGTCATTGTTATTCTATTATTAGCGAACAATGCCATTCAGATAAGATGCCGTTGGTCCTGAGAAGGAGTAAACAATACATCAGGCCACCAATGTATTTTTTAAAAATTTATTTTCTTTTTTATAGGGACAGAGTCTCCCTCTGTCACCCAGGCTGGAGTGCATTTTCCTGATCTGGGCTCACTGCTGCCTCTACCTCCCAAGCTCAATTGAACCTCCCACTTCAGCCTCCCTAGTAGCTGGGACTACAGGCAAGTGTCACCACACTCAGCTAATTTTTGTATTTTTTTTTGGTAGAAATGAGATTTTAAGCATGTTTCTCAGGCTGGTCCTGGGCTCAAGTAATCCACCAACCTTGGCCTCCCAAAGTGCTCGGATCACAGGCATGAGCCACTGTGCCTGGCCCCACCTCTAGCTTTCTTGGAGCATCATGAACTAAGATTTCCTTCAGTCCTCATCCTGAAGAAATGCAACCCCTGCAGGAAAACTCTGATGAGAAAGTCAGAAAAGCAGTAAAGTAAGAGCATAGAGTGATGTAAATGTGCTGATTCCAGTGTACAAAGTTGTTTAGGCATCCAGGGTTATTAGTCAGGGAAAAAGGATAAGGAAAGTGGAGATGAGAGGCATTGGAAACAGACTTCCCAACTGTCCACATTATCCAAGTCTATGCAAATTTCATTTTGCTGTGGTGTATAATAATACATAAATTGGGGAATCCTATTTAAATTTATTCTATTATTTTATGGATAATATTAAAGGGAATATTTATGATCCAGAACTAATTGGGGCATTCCAATTTGGATATTTTACTGTTTTTTTTTTTTTTAATTGATGATTGACATAAAACATCCATACATTTTTAATTATTGGTAACTGGAGAAAATGCCTTCTTTAAATTTAATCAATGTTTATTAATAATCTCAAAAGAGGTTCTTGATAAATCCATTTGTTGATGAGATAATCGAAATCTACTTTGAATTCTGCTTAATCTTAAAAAACAGTGAACTCAAGCATATCTTTTTTGTTAAACTGAAAAACTAGGCTCATCATATAATGTTTATTAATAGAACAATCACTAAAGTAAATTAAAAAAATATAGACTGATTTTTCTGCTAAGATTCTATAGTAGATCCTTTAGATTTGTAGAGTGTGGCTCTACAGGTATTCTGGATTATAACATGTTTTTTTGGCATTAACAGTAAAAATACGATAGCCAGATTATCTTGTTATTTTTGCTGCAGTAGGAGTGTGACAATTTGTCATTCCTTTTACTTTGAAAGATCTTAAAAATCTATTCTACAGTAAAGGGATGATATTTGACTTATATTCATCTGTCATATTTTCTTATTTTCTATTGATATATAATCGTACATATTTTGGGGGTAGATGTGATATTTTGATACACGTATACAATGTGTGATGGTAAAATCAGGGTAACTGGGTTATACATCATCTCAAACATGTATCTCTTCTTTGTGTTGGGAACATTTCAATTATTTTTTCTAGACATTTTTGAAATATACAATATATAGCTAACTATAGTCTCCCTACTATATTATTGAATACTAGCCTATACCTTCTATCTAACAGGGTTTTTTAACTGTCCCCCAACTTTTCTTCATTCCTCTCCTTCCTCCACACTTGCCACCATTAGTAACCACCTTTCTACCGTCTACCACCATGAGATCCACTTTTTCAGTTTCCACATCTGAGTGAGAGCCTGTGATATTTGTGTTTCTGTGCCAGGCGTCCTTCATTTAATATAATGATCTCCAGTGTCATCCATGTTGCTGCAAATAACAGATATTTCTTCTTTTTTGTGCCTGAATAGTATTTCATTTCATAAATGCACCACATTTTCTTTTCCCGTTCATCCACAGATGGACCCTTAGCTTGATTTCATATCATGGTTATTGTGAACAGTGCTGCAATAAACATGTGGGTGCAGATATCGTTTCAGTATACTGATTTTCTTTCTTTTGGGTAGATACCCCATAGTAGGATTGCTGGACCATATGGTTATTCTGTTTTTACTTACATTTTCATAATCTTATGATCAGAAATCATGAATGGGCACAAAGTAAGGTTCAAAAGTATAGTAAAGTAGCTGTTGGGGAACCAGATGCATTTTCTTAGATGGACCTGGAACTGCTCAGTAGGATAAAGAAGAGAAAGAAAAGTGTAATTATTCACAGCATCTCAGCTAATATACTGGAAAGAGGCATTTATGGCTGGGTCTGTTCAAGACAACATGGATAGTAGAATAATCTTGTCAATATGTATTGCAATTATTTTCATAGTAGAGTAAGTGGCTGTGTCTTGTAGATATATGGTAATGGGCTGTGATGCAAAACTATATTAATACTATTGCCACCCACAGCTGGATTCCCTTTGTTTTACAAATGTGTTTTGATACTTACTGCTAAAATGGTTCCATAAGTAATAAATGCCACACTAAACAATTTTTATTCTAATGAGCATATCTTTAGAAATATTCAAAGCAAATCATCTGTCATATGTCCATATTTGTTTTTATAAAACAAAAAAAGGTAAATACTTCACATTATAGAAAAACGATAGGATAAAATGTTAAAGCATCAAAACAGGAAACGCAGAAGACTGGAAAGTCCCACACAGGACATGGGAATACACAGGTAAATAGTAAAACACTCCTAGCCGTGGCTCGTTGGGGTGATTGCACAAGAAGGTTCTCTTTGGGATTTTGTGGTAACTCCCTGTGAAATATCTAGTTAGGAAAAAAGAAAGAGAACTATATTCCACTGGTTGGTGGTGGTTATTCCAAAAAGAAAGTGGTTATTTTCAACAAGAAAGGAATAACAAAACCAATTTCGGTGCATTTACAGCTTAAAATGTAAGATACTAAAAATGTATTTAATATTAAAAGAAAAATGTACATATTTATGCATAAAATAACATTTAATATATTAACTTCCAGAAAAGTAAAAATGACAACAAAAACTGTGAATAATGACTTTACAGACTCAGGACAAATTTTTGAACCAATATTTTAGAGTATTTTTTACATGATTTGGTAGAATCTTTTATTTTAAGCTGGTAATCTGAAAAGTGGGCATACTCAGAAGAATCATTTTGGGTTACAATTAATAAGCTGGTGTAATAGGTATCAGTTTATATATTTCTGTATTTTTCTGGACATGTATATGTATAAAAGTAATTTATTATAAAGAGAATATGGACAGGATCTCAATACAGATTTTTAAAGTTCCAAAAAATTACAAATATGGGAGATACTTTATATATAGTTCAATTGTTTTAAAATAAATTTCCTATAAAACTGTATGTTCATACATTTCCTTACTCATTAATTTAATTTACTGAATGGCACGGCATCATTTTATGTAATTAATGAGCACTGGAAGACAAGAGACTCCAACTTTACTTCTGCCAGGGATTAACTAGAATTCCTAACTAGGCCTATGGTAAATACATGCATGCATGTAAACATTATCTGTAGTTAATCCCTTCAGATGACCCTCATTCATTATATGCCTTCTTGGAATAACTGATGATGATGCTTCCTATACATAGGGGTTGGATGCAACCTCAGAAATGTTCTGAAACTCTGACTATATGACACTAAAAATACTAAAGGGAGAGACAGTGATTCTATATAAAATATTTTTTAGCTTTTACTTTGGATCTTAATTTGTAAATAAACATCACAGTGAAACCTGGATTATTTACCTGATACCCAAGTGCTAGCAAATAACATTTTTCGCTACACTATTTCCCTAGCTGTATTATTTTAGTATTTCTACATGTGTGCCACAAGAATTTATTAAAACATTTGTAAGTAAAATATTTTCAAAACAAAAGAGCAGTTACATCGAGTATTTTATTTTTTATTAATTTAGTGTCACATAAAGTAGCAAGTTAATTATTATTTCAATGCTGAAATTTTAGGGATCAGAAAGCATCATTTACCCTAGATTATCGAAGAGACGTGCTGTGAGCCTCAGTTTCTGCTATTTCCTGACACTTGGACTTCGGACTTATCACATAACTTTAATATTTTTAAACACCTTAATTCTTGAAATTCGATGCTTATATTGTAACTGAGGAATAAAATAGTGAATTGTAGGGAGAAACACTTATGCAAAGGAAATGAAGATTTTCTTCTTTTTAGAAGATTATTACCATTTTAAAAACATAAATATGCTGGAGAAAAACATATATGAAGAGGCATTAACAAGCACTGTCATAAGCATTTCTTATTCATATTTTACTTTTGCGATGTCATTCTTTTTGGCTAAAAATTGATTATAGTTATAGAATTAGTTGAGGCAAATATGATATGATACATGTAATGTTTAATATGTAAACTACTTAGTTTTGGGATCTAAAATATTTGGAAAAGAGATACAGGAAAAAAGCAAATACTTTGCAGACTTAGTTGTATTTTTTATTTCTTTCACTTTGTGTAGTAGTTGCCATATTTTTTATTATAATCACAATATATGTCATGACATAGGGGAAAGGCTTTCATAGCTTCATGTTGGAACGGTATTTGTGGGAAATGGTAACTTCAAAGGCTTATATATATTATTTCATATATACTGCTGGAAATGCACTGGAATAAATCATTTTCCTTGAATGATGAAAGTATCAAAAACGTAGGTGCTTTAAGACATAAGTCTGACATGTACTCTGACTTTTATCTCACTAAATCTTTGCTATGTTTTGTGCAACTCGCTCCCTTTACTGTTTCAGACCCAGAACTTAAGCCTTAAGTCAAAGTTTGAAGTAATGTAATCTATTAACACTTCTTCATATGTATTTTGAATGCATTTTTATTTCCAGGCTTCTTACTTGAACATTAGTGTGAAAAGTTTCATTTTTATTTTAAAATACAGGGAATTATAACGTGTTCTGGATTTAAAATTCTATTTCTCATTTTCTTGGTGGAAAGGTACTTTGTTATTGACGAAGGAGCAACTAAATAGTCTCTCTATAACCTAACACTTTCAGAATCTCCAAAAGAACCCCCCACCAAAACTTGGGTGAAGGAATAGAAGAAAATCACCTTTCTGTACCACCAACACAGGATAGTTTAGGGATGTCAGTATTGGTCCTGATTAAGACAGATGACGAATGTGGGAAGTGAGAGAAAATAAAAACTATGGAATTTCTACCCCATATATCTCATCAAGGCCATCAGGGTCTTTACATTTTTATGATTTGCATTTCTGGCCCAAACTTCCTAGGATGAGTCTATCACTTTTACAGCCACGGAAATAATTTCCTAAGAGTGATTATGTGAATAAATTAATTATGAATTCTTCGGATACTAATAGAGTGGGCATGTATATTCCACTCTTATTCTAGACATATCTATAGTCCCTTTCCCAAAACCAAAGTGTGGTGTTCCAGAAGCAAGCAAACAAACAAACAAACACAATTAAGGAAGGTGAGCTAGGCAGATTGTTCCCTGCTGACTTAATATTCTGCTAATTTGCCAAAGATTTAACCGAAATTTCAGATATACTTAAAGCTCCATAAGAGATCTTTGGATAGAACCCTCAGCTTAATAAAACTATGTACATCAGATGAGTTTTATTTTAGCTGAGGGCGATTTACGAGCTTGTAGAGTGTTAATTGTCCATGTGGGTCTAGCAATGGCACATAAGCAAAGTTGGGTTTGGAGATTGTGACACAGCTGCTACTTATTTCTGTTCTAAAATATTACTAATCATCCTTTCCCACTTCCACCAACAAACAGCTGTCTATCTAAGCAAACTCATGTTTTCTTCATTTTAAGATTAATGAGATGTCTGGGAGTCCCAAAACTAGTTCTGGGGTTTTCATATTTCTAAGAGAACTAGCATGTTTTATTTATTTACAGCTAGTGCTCGACTTACGACCACGATTGGTTCTGACAGGCCAGTCATAACACGATTTGGTCGTAAGTTGAGTAGGCTATATGTACAGTACTGTGAAATGATGTCATAAAAATCTTTAAGTCATATTTTATCATAATTTTCTTTCATTATTGTTATATATCATAGTTTTCTTTGTTCATTTTATGCCATTTGTATTATCTCTACACCATTTTGTTTCTTATTTTTACATTCATCAGGTTTAAGTAAAATACTGCATTACCAGTACAACTGGTTTAATATTTGCAAAACATACAAAATTACAAAATACAGGTGCATACAAAAATACAAAATACAGGTGTAAAAAATACCATAGGAAACATTTTCCCAATTGCAAAATGTATCAAAATATATAAACATGTACGGAACATTTTATTGGCCGCTGGTGCTTGGCTGCGGATCGTTGATGTCGTCATCTGAGGCAGCAGTTGGGGTTACCGGAGTTGGTTTTATCATAAACATGGTGAGCTTTGTCTGAATTGTATGTTTTTTTTTTTCTTCATAAATTTCACGATACGGATGAAACACATCGTGCGCCATCTGTTCAATCCTTGCAAATCGTTCGATGTTTGGGTCCATTGCTTCAAAATGTATAAGAAGTTTATTCAGTAAAGATAAACCATCTGATAATCCCTTAGTGGTGAACTTTCTTTCTGGCTCCTCCTCTTCTTTCTCTGCTTCTCTTCTTTCTTCTTCCACCACTCTTTCTTCTTCCAGTTCGATTAGCTCTTCATTTGTAAGTTCTCTGGATTCTTTGCCTAGCAACTCTTCAACATCTTCCATTTCACACTCCAAAGAAAGGTCTTTAGCGAGTTTTACTATTTTTTCCCCGAATCGTTTCAAGTTCATGTTCACTATCAAATCTGTCAAAATCATTAACATAGCACTTAACACAATTTTTCCAGATGCCATTCATGCACTTTGTCGTCACAGCCTCCCAGACAGTAGCGATATTCTTGATACACATCAAAATGTTGTAGTGTTTCCAAAAATCTACAGCGGAGCAGTCGTGGCTAGCGATTGTGGTCATAAAGTCGAATGGTCGTAAGTTGCATAGGTCGTAAGTCGATCAATACCTGTATTGAATTTACAAATTATAATCAGAAGGCTGTTTATACACTTAGATGTAGAAACAACCAAAACAAGCAGAATTACTGGCGTGTTTTCATTTTTTATTTATGTATTTTTTTGAGATGAAGTCTCGCTCTTGTGGCCCAGGCTGGAGTGCCATGGAGCGATCTCGGCTCACTGCAACCTCCGCCTCCCAGGTTCAAGTGACCCTCCCAAGTATCGGAATACAGGCATGAGCCAACATGCCCAGCTAATTATTGTATTTTTAGTAGAGATGGGGTTTCACCATGTTGGCCAGGCTGGTCTCAACCTCCTGACCTCAGGCAATCCACCCACCTCAGCCTCCCAAAGTGCTGGGATTACAGGCGTGAGCCACTGCACCCAGCCTGGCATGGTTTTAATATATTATTGACATTATATCCAGGTAGTTTGGCTGTGCTCGTAGAGACATACCTACTACCTGACAGGAGAGTTGACACCTTCTCAGAGAGCACTTGCCCAAGTCCTGTCAATTTTTGCTTCTGTGATAGTTATTTTTTGTATCACCAAAAGCATCCAAACATTTTTTAATGGTATGCCATTTTTTAATGCTATGTTATTACTTAGCATATGTAACAAATTCTGTCAAGCCATAGGATGGTACTCATTGCCTGGGATTCACTGATCTCTTTAATATGAGCTTGCCTATCTTTATTTTGTTGTGCTGATTTCATATAACAATTTTCAGACAACAGCCTTATTTCTTTAAGTTTCAACTTATGGGCTCTAAGTTAGGCCTTTGGGATGAAACAAAATATACATGAGATAGAATAAAAATGAATCAAATTTATAAGCAAGGGATACAGCAATATGGTGTTATGTTCTGCATGAGGGAAGTCCATCTCAAATTGTCTTAAGAAAAAAATCTTAAAGTGATAAAAAGTGGTGGTAATTCTTTAGACAGTAAGTGATATCATATGGTTAAACTGTGTTATCGAGATCTGTCTCCTGGAGAATTTAAACCCCTTGCACACTGCTGGTAGGAATGCAAAATGGTGCAGCCACTAAGGAAAACAGTATGGGGATTCCTCAAAAAAATTTAAAATTATCATTTGATCCAGCAATCCCACTTCTGTGTATTTATTCACAAGAATTGAAATTAGGATCTTCACGGGATATTAGCACTTCCAATGTTCATGATAGCACTATTCACAACAGCCAAGATGTGGAAACAACTTAAATGTACACCCAGAGGGATAAAGAGAATATGTTATATGCAAATAATGAAATACTATTTAGTCTCAAAAAGGAAGGAAAGTCTGTGATATGGCACACGATGGTTGAAACTTGAGGACATTATGCTAAATGAAATAAGCCTGTCACAGAAAGACAAATGCTACATGATTCTAGCTATAGTATGTATCTGAAATAGTCAAATTCATAGAAGCAAAGTTGATTAATACCACCAGAAGCTGTGGGGAGGGGGAAACAAAGTTACCATACTAATCGAAGGCCATACAGTTTCAGTCAAGCAGGAGGAAAAAGCTCTAGATATCTGGTGTACAACATTGTATCTATCGTCAACAGTAATACATTGTACACTTAAATTTTTTTTTTAGATGGCAAATATCACGTTAAGTGTTCTTACCACAAATGAATAAAGATCAGTCTTCTTCATCTTCCTTAAGCCCTGTATGCTTTTATTCTGTTTGGTTTTATTTCCAAGCATCCTTCTTAAATGAAGATAAAGATAGCCAATTAGCAGTTCCTGTTTTAGAGACTACTGGCTTCCACACCTTAGCCACACGAGCAGAAAAAAATGTCTTTCATTTTAGTTTCTTCAGAGGTTTCAGGGTTGACTCTCTATGATCTTGTGATGCATACTCATCCTCAAAATAATCTCAACTTTTAGTATGGATATGTCAGTCACCCTAAGGATTTGTTAGAAGACAAGATTTTGCAGCCCCAGTCCAGAGCTAGAGTGGGACCAAACTGTTTACACTTGTAACAATTAGTCAGATGATGGCTATGTGAGGATGCGGACCACATTTAGTACCACTTCCTCTTGGTGGCAGAGGCTTTATAGGCACACACCTGTAAAGAAGAATTCAGCATCATTTGCATTATAAAAAACAAATATGGGTGGAATCATCTCCCATAAAAAAATCAGAATGGTAATGGGTTCTTAACAAAACCAGAAAGAAAGGATAAACAAGCAGTTTTTATTCTTGAAAGAGAGCTCAGCAGAGAAGCAACCACCTCTACTCAACACTATGAAGGTCTTTCTTTCTGCTCTCCTGCTGTTTTCCTCTGCAAGAATTAGAAACAGTTTAGGGATAGCAGGGAAATGCGTTTAACATGGTGCTGTGTGTCTTATGGAAATAATAAGTGTAGAAGTCCTAACTAACTAGTCCTAGAATTAAACCAGCAATATGTCAAAAGATTACAATAATATAAACAAGAACAGTTTATATCAGGAATGTAGCACATATAAAAAGTACATTATATGATGAACATCAGCACTCAAAAAGCATTTTACAATATTGCACATTAACTCAAGAAAACAACAAAAATAAAAACAAATAGAAATCAATATATAACTCCTTAATGATTGACACAAATGCATGCATACAAACACAGTCATATATTTTAATTTCCTGACATCATTTTCAAAGACAGAACATTCATAAAAATAATACCCTCTTAGATAGAAACTGGCATAGAACAGCATACACATATGAAAAATATCTCATTATATCTTTATAAGCATATTACCATGGAAGACATAATCTTAAATGAATTTCAAAGTAAAAATCAGATATACCAATATTTACATTTAACTTCTTTGATTCTATTATATGCTCATTGTAAAATCTATCTCATATGATAATTTGAGGTATTGTGTATTTTTGTCTGTGTCAGATCTAAAATGTCATGACTGGCATGTACCTTTATCATATTATTTATAAAGTTGAAATAGTAGGATACCAATGTTTGAAAGTTAATGAGTCATGCTTTCATACATTCGTGGCTATTTTTATGTATCATTTTATCTACAAATTGACAACAATTTGAAATTAATAGATATGTAACAGTAATCAAAGCCAATATCTCATTAGGAGTAGAAAAAATTTACTATGAATTTATCAATACTAGATTGCCAAAGTAAATACTTACTGATTATGTGTTGACCATGTTTTTGTTTTGCTTTTAGATTAAAAATACAAAGGGTATTTTTCAATTAACAATCAATTGACACCCATGTATGTTCACATATCTGTCTCTTCAATCCCTCTATCTACCTTGTACCTATGCAATGTGCTTATATAAAGGATAGAAGAGATATACATACATACATACATATCTGTACACAGTATATGTTAGCACACAATCGCACATATACTTGGCTTATAAAGAGCACAAGGTATTATGCCAGAGGTGACATTATCATTACTCCAGTTAATGAAACATATAAAAAGATTATTGTATCTTCAATTGTATTCTAGCAAAAAAGCTGCAGAAATTTACAGCCCAAACAACTTAAAGCTCTGAAATTCACAATTGATTGTCAAATATACTGAGGACAATTTTTATTGCCAATTATTTTTTCAATTTCTAATTTTCTTAAATTGATGGTCCTCTCATTTTCAAAGGATCTTTAAAATACCTGATGACAAGTTGTTCTTAAAGGACATCTTAACTGCTTTTACAAAGTCATCTAGTGCAATCCTTCATTTAAAAAAATCCTGCTGGTTTATCTTAAAATACAAATCTTTCTCAAGTTTTCAAACTCTATATTTGCTTAGAGAACAAAAAGGAGAAATAAAATGAACAAAACATGTTATGATTATTTTTCTTCAAAGAAAAGCTGGGTTGAAATTCTGCATCATTTTTATAGTTGTCTGAAATTTTCTAATTTTGTGATTCTATAACATTTACTATCCCTGCCATTTATTTGGCTGTAACTGAAATTATAGGTTCATAGTATATGTGTGTTTTATGTGAAAAGCAATTATGTGTGGCATACCTGTTCACACTGGTTTTTGTTTTGTTTCCTTTAATGGGGCTGGGCCAGTAAGTTTCTTAATGATTAATTTGAGAAATCCTCATTTCTAAATAAGGTAGTTAAGCTAGTATGCTTCCCTTCCTTTACTGATAACATACCTAATAATAATAATATCCACTTTAAATTCAATTACAGCTAACTTTGTTATAAACATATGGCATATTTTTATAAAAAGAATTGATCATGTATAACAAACTCCAGAAAGTGAATCATTGCTACTAGAACTTGGTAACAATGTATTTCACCTTTTAAAAATGCATTCTGCACAATATGGTGCTAATAAAACATTTATCACTAAATATATTGGATAAGGTATCCATGAAATAGTGACACATTTTTCCTTTATTGCTTGTTTTTTTTTAATTTTATTTTTTTTGACATGGCTCCTTTTAGACTGATGCATTAGCTGAGTTATATGTTCAATCATTAATTCTGATTTTGCCTCTGAATTCTCTATTTTGGAACACTGCAGAATAATTTGAGGTGGCTTAAGTGACCTACTACACCCCCTTCTGCCTATTCTCAGACTGGGACCATGGGAACAAACTTAATAGAATTGTTTATTTAACATAGTTTTTATAACTTTGCTACTTACATTCCTAATTTAAAATTTATTTTTATTTACTACTGATTACATTGAACCTTGCTATTTAATATAGAACTCCTTTTACATACTAATGAATAATACATTACACTTTATTTTGTATTTATCAAGATGTATGATGAAAATGACATTCAATGTTTTATTATTATTTATCGTCTCAAGATGCATAATTGCATTTGCTTCAAAACCTCAAATTACTTCATTACTCACATTACATAAATTATTGTATAAAAATCTCTAAGGCCAAAAAGTATAAAAAGCTGAAAGAAATTACCACAAATATAAGCCATATTTATGGAGCGAGAAGACAGGAAGGAAGTAGAGATAATGTAGGTCAATTACTAAATAAATACGGAGAAGCACCAAGTTCAAAATATTGATGGAAACAGTCTTGAAAGCAGTTTTGTTACCTTTGTTTTGTTTTAATTTACAGACAGTTCTTTATAATAATTATTTTTATTGACTACTGGTTAGAGACAGGGTTGACTTGCAGATTTAAAGAGTATACTGTAGCACTGTGTTAGTGAAATGTACCTGCTATGGTGTTGCTGACTGTAAGAAGTGGAGTTTCACTTTAATACCATAACCACTGAGCTGTGTTTCTGTTGACCCTGACATTTTTTTAAAGGCTTACTGAAAGTATATCTCAGTAGCCATTTGCACCTCTTCTCCCTTTAGCTACCAGAGGAGTGTTAGATTTTCTTTGTTTTTTGTTTTAAAGTTGTTCTTTTGTTTTTATAAAATTTTCAAAGTTAACAATAACTTAAGAATTAGCTCATTCAAATTTACTTTAAGGAATGCTTATCTAGTTTATCCAATCACAGAGATAGATTATTATTTTACTAGAATTTTTTAAAGCAAATACAACAAAATTATTGGTTGAAAATAACTCTTACTTATTGAATATTGTTGTGCCAGAAATGATTGTAGATGCTCAGGATATAGCAGTAGAAAAAAAAAACAGGCAAAATGATCCCTTCTCTAACCTTGGGAATAAAAGAACCAAACACATAGATGGGTTTAAAAAAATACCACACACACACACACACACACACACACACACACAGTTTGTCCAATGGCAATGACTACTCTGAAAAAAAATTAATCAGGGAAGGAACATAAAGATTCCTGAAGGACCAGAGAGGGATAAGTGCAGTTTCACATGGGATGAGAGATTTGCTGAAAAGGTGACATTTATGCAAAAACTTTAGGATGTGAGGGAGCTAGCTGGAGGGAAAATATGAAAACTCTGAGGTGAGAGAGTGCTTGACACATTTAGGGAAGAGCAACGAAACCAGGTAAAATGATGGACTATTTAGAATAGTTATATGAAAGGAATGTGATCATGTAGAGACTTTTGGGCCACGCAGCACATTGTGATATAATTATTTATGTATCTACCGTTTTCTTTTTGACTCTAAGTTCTGGAAAAGTACGATTGGATGCTATTCATCTTTGAAACACCAAAGCATAGCACATGCCTGTCACATGGAAGGTATTCTGTTGGCTTGAAGACAGAGCTGGATCTCAAAAGGTCCAATTTTCCCTGTTCATCAGAACATGTCTAGAAGACAGGGTGGCACCCATCTCTAAAGACCCTGCTTTATTGGATGAGACATTGCATAGATTTCCTGTGGCTGTTACAGCAACTATAACAAATTACATGGTTTGTAACAACAAGTCAGTTTGCACCCACACTTGGGAAGAGAGAATTACACAAAAGAATGAACACCAGGAGGTGAAAATAGTGAGCTCCACCTGTAGTCTCTTCAACACGTGTGGTATTTTAGAAGTTGGAAAGCTCAGTGTGTTCTTATCCCAGCCTAGGGGGTTAGGGATGGTTTCCTAGAAGACACCAAAGATATGTGAATGAAATGCAGCGAGAAAACTAAGATTTAGCTAAGCAAACATAAAAAAAAAAGGCAGAAAAGAAAGCTGGAGCAGATGTATTGATGCAGAAACAGGAGTAGGAGCATAGAGATTCTGGTGAAGGGTGAGCAGGGCCTCAGTCAGAAATCAGGCATCAGGTGCTGGAGAGCCAGAGAGGATGTTGAAGAACTCCAATACCTAGAAGGATTTTACTTAAGGATGTTGCAGTGCCAGGGATTTGCTTTTTAGATAGAAATTCTTTTTAAAATATGGAAAGGGATTCCTTTGTAAAATCTAGAGGGAATAACACCGGTTAGGAAGATAATTCAGTGATCCAGTCAAAGATAATGGCCTGAATTAAGACAAAGGAAGTAGAAACTAGGAAGGAAAAAGAGTGGAAAAATCTTAGGGAACTGTAAGAACAAATCAAAGAGTGGTGATTCATTACACTTAGAGCTTGAGGATAAACTAGGTGTCTAGGACATCCTGCTCAGATTTCTGGCTTGTATATAGAATGAATTAAAGGAGCAGCCTTACTTACACTTTGAATGATTTTTATTTTGATATATTCCATTTATCCCATTTTAAGTGACTACATCTCCATTACAGGATTGTTTTCTGGGTTTATGATTGGGGAAAATCCCTTCTCTAGTAATCTTTAATTTGAAGCTTCAGTTGTCAATACAGAAAACACCTATTTTTAAAAATTAATGTGAAAGAAGCATCTTGTTTTTCTCTGTATTGATGATAACAAGTAACTAGGGGGAAAACTCTGAGCTACTTTCACTTAAAGAGAAATATTTCCTATAGAGATGTGATCATAATGAATAGATAGATGAACAGAAATATAAAAGTACTTCTTATGTAGCTTTTATAAAATACACTTCTACCATTTATTTGGCCAAAGATGTTTTTTAAGATTCATTATTTAAATTTTCAAATTTAGTTAAAAAGCATCTGAAATTTTACAAATGTTATCACTTATACGCACATATGTGCACATAAGATTAAATAGTTGTTAACCCTATGCCTTATTTACTTCACATCATCCCTTTATTGAAAGACATAAAACATTACATTATCTCAAACTTCTCATCCATCCTTAATTCCTCACTCTCTGGACTTAACTTTTAACTTATATGCTTAAATTGCTCTAAAGCATACCTACTTATATCTATTATTAAGCATGTATTTATTTCTTCCATATTTTCAAATTGAGAATAGTATGATGATGTACTTGTTATTTGGTAATGCAATTTTTCACTGAACATATACGTGTATTTATTTTACATTTCAATGTTATTTCATGTAGATTCCAATTCAGAAGGCTATTATATGTTCTCTCCACATTAATTTATTCATTAGGTACAGAAAACTTGTCTTTTCTACTGTTTTCCTAATGTGTCCTTCTACATGCCTCTTTGTGTATTAATGTGTTAGGATTCCAACTGCTAGATATGGAATTTTTAGATTACAGGGTAGGTACACCTTCAACTCTGCTAGGAATTCAGAAAACATTCCCTGGCTCCCGTGAATATAAATGATTTCCCATCTTCCATCTCTTCACTAACATTTGTTATTAAAAAGTTTATAATAAAAGCATTATTGTCTGATGATATGAAGTATCATATCATTATTATTTGTATTTATCCTGCAACACATTACCCTAAACATCATTTAATGTACTTCTTGTCCTTTTGGTATCTTACTCTGAATTTCATATCTGCATTATTTGCTTATATTTCTGTTGAAACATATGTTTTCCTTCCTGATTTGAAAGTTATTTTTACTTTCCAGATACTATCTCTTCATTAGTTTTAGGTTTTACACATAGTTTCTACTTTTTTGTATGTTTAATTTTTGTTTATGACATTTTGATATTTTTCATCCGCGCTTAAAGAGCTCCTTTATGTTGTTAAAATGGTCCTTATATTTCTTTTTGAATGCTTAGTTTATTTTAACCCATATGCATTTTTTTTTCTGTTTAGTGTTAAGGAGTCATGATTTTTTTCTTTGTGCACAAGGCATAGCTACCTGCATCAGTACAATTCATGGAACAGCACTGACATTTCCATCGGAATAGGAAAAGTGTCTTAAATTTTCATTATGTTCCATTAACCAAATTCCACGTTGTTTTAAAAAATATAGGTTTATAATAAGATGAACAAGGCATTATATCTGATAAGATGCCTTCTTCAGTGTATCTCAATTATTTTAAATTCTCTTGGCTATTGGTGGTGTTTTACTTTTCTTATTTTTTTTTATTTTTTTAGAAAAAGAATTAGCTTGCTAAATTTAAGGGATAATTTTCTGTAGCTTGAGGTCGGAATCGTTTTGAATTTATAATTTGCCTCCCTTTACAGAACTGAGTCTATGATTGAAAATACTATAGATCTTGTGTTTTTCAATATCGTTTTACTATTATCTGAGATACTTTGATTATATTATAATTAGAGTAACTATCTTGGTGTCTTCTATGATTTCTCTCTTCTCTCATACCCTGTACACATGCCACCAAAGTTCCACCCTATGTCATTAGGCTGTGCATGATCTAGCCTTGGCACCCCTCTGTCCTCATTTCCCACCTCTCTCTCTCTTGTCCTTTTTCTTGTTCTGCTCCAGCCACATGGGCCTTCTTGGTGGGGGAATGTGAAAATCACATTCCTGTCTCAAGGACATTAAAATTTGCCATTCCCTTGGCTGGGAATACCACCCAGCATCTCCAACTGATCCTTTGCACGTGTATTGCACTGACAGCGCCTCCAGCTGATCTTTGCATAGTGGTCTCTCTCATCTCATTCATACCTCAGCTCAAATGCCGTTGTCACACAAAGATCTTTCTTTACCTTTCTCTAGGTCCTTGTGATAACTTTGGATGCCACTCATGATTACCTATCTATTCACTACAAATGTTTCTTTATTTCAGAAAAATTACCACTCACTGGGTGTTTTTAGTTCGTGATCGTATTCCCAGCATTAAAAAGTGACATAGTAGCCACTCAATAAATACTTGTTGAAAAACCAAACAAATGAGGAATCTCCTCTTAAGTGCCATAAAATTATTTTAACTATTTTTTTTCAAATTATATCTTCAAATTGTTATTGGAGAATAAAAGCATAGATGATATCTAAAATAATACATATGTAAGAAGTGTTTAGTGCAAAGTAAGTAGTGTTGTAAATAATTGTATCTATTAACTCATGGAATCTTCATGACAACAATGTGGTCACTATTATTATTATTTCTTCTTATAAGATGGAGAGTTTGAAGTTTGAGAGTTTAGAATTTTGCTTCTTATCATTTAACAGTAACAATGGAGTCTCTTGGATGCAGTGGAATCACTGTGCTGTGACTCCAGGGCCTGCAGGCTGGAACACAGCAAGAGTGGTTTTAACCATGATCCCTGGTTTTCTGCCTAGGAAATAAAATTAAGAAACAGCTAGAAAATTTTAAGACAAGAAGGCTTTCAAATATAAATGAATCCTGTTCATTGCTTATGTATGACAAATAGCTTTCCCATATTCTTTTAACTTTCATATTTAAATTGTACAAAGGAAGTCATGCACCTTATAACAACATTTTGGTCAATGACAGACCATGGATATAACAGTGGTCCCACAAGATTCTAATACTATATTTTTACTTTCCCCTTTCTATATTCAGATAGGCTTAGATACACAGATAGCTTATGCTCCAGTTGACTACACTATTGAGTACAGCAACATCCTACGTGCTTGTAGTCTAGGAGCAATAGGCTACAACATAAAGCCAACTGGGTTAGTGTAAGCCCACACTGTGATGTTCACAGAAAAATGAAATCAACTAGTGACACCTTTTTCAGAATGCATTCCTATTAAGTGATGCATGGCTGTAATATGAAAAATTATACCACTACATTTCATAATCATGTACTTTTTATGAAAAATTTACTATCACAGAATATCACTGGATACTTCATTTATTGCTATTATTATTATTATTATTATTATTGTGAGATAAAGTCTCTGCTCTGTCACCTAGGCTGGATTGTAGCAGTGCAATCAGGGCTCACTTCAGCCCCCACCTCCCAGGCTCAAGCAATCCTCCTACCTCAGCCTCCCAAGTAGCTAGGATTAGAGGCCCATGCCACCATACCCAGCTACCTTTTTACATTTATGTTTTGGAGAGATGGGATCTCTCTTATTGCCCAGTCTGGTATTGAATTCCTAGCCTCAGACAATCAACTTCCCTAGCCTCCCAAAGTGCTGGGATTTCAGGCATGAGCCTCCATTTTATTTTATACTTAAATGTCTTATAATTGTTTAAACATTAAGATTCCCTCAAGAATACCTTGGTGGCATGAGCACAATGGCCAGCTAGAATTGCTGGCACTCCCCAGATGCCTTCTCTGTCATCAACACAAAAACCCAAAGCAATTAATACACAACAGTATTTTACCTGGAGTGACTGAGGAAGTGCACTGGAGAGTGTCCATATGGACTGCATAACGGTGTGTCTTCGAGTAGTGAGCCAGCCCACTGTACTTTCACATGCCCTCTCCTGGCCTGGCAGCCAGCCTGGCCGGGCCCCACCTCACTGCAGAGAGTACTGTACAGTTGCCCAGCCCTGCACCCTGGCTGCCCTGCTGGAGGCATTCATGTGCACCCACCATTGGCCTGAAAGGGGCCCTGCCTTCCTGGAGAGACTGCAGCAGCCACCCAGTCCCATGGCGCCTGTGCAACCAAAACCCAGGCCAACAATCAATCCAGCAGCAGCCCCAACTCCCTGGAAAATTCGAGACAGAGCTGTGTGGCCCCGCTGCACTTGTACCCACACCTGGCCCAACAGCCGGGCCAGTGTCTGCCCCATGTCCCCAGAAAGTCCATCATCGAGCTGCCAGCCCCACTGAATACACCCTCACTTGGCCTGAAAGCTGGTCCAGAAGTGGCCCCCTGTGAGTCCCGCTGCACCTGTCCTGCCCATGTCTAACAGCAAGTGCAGCAGTGGCCAGCCCCCTGGATAGACCACCACACACCTGCACCCAATCCTACAGCCAGTTGGCTGGTGGCCTCCACCTCCCAGGAGAGCCCAGGGAGCAGGGGCCTCCACACTGATACATGCCCAGCCCAACAATGTGGCACCTTTACCTCCAGCAAAACCATGCCATTGCCTTCACAAACTCCTGTAACCTAGGCCACTTGTGTAATCGTAGATCTCACTGATGAAAATTACAGCTGAAGAAACGGCATGAAGACCATGCTACCGAGTCTGCCCAGAACAAAAGCCTATGCGCTATACTCCACAAACACCCTAGTACTCATCTACAAGAAAGAGTTTCAACAAACTAGGCATAGGAAGTATTTAACTCAACACAATAAAAGGCATATATGACAAAACTACAGCTCATATCATACTGAAGGAGGAAAAGTGGCAGCTTTTTCTTTATGATCAGGAATAGGGCCAGGCACGGTGGCTCATGCCTGTAATCCCAGCACTTTGGGAGGCCAAGGCAGGTGGATCACCTGAGGTCAGGAGTTCAAGACCAGCCTGGCCAATGTGATGAAACCTGGCCTCTACTAAATAATAATAATAATAATAATAATAATAATAATTAGCTGGGCATGGTGACAGGCACCTGTAATTGCAGCTACTTGGGAGGCTGAGGCAAAGAATCACTTGAACCCAGGAGACGGAGGTGGCACCCAGGAGCCAGAGGTTTCAGGGAGCCAAGATCGCACCAGTGCAGTGCTGCCTGGGCAACAGAGCAAGACTCTGTCTCAAAAAAAAAAAAAAAAAAAAAAAAAAGATCATGAACAGGACAAATAGGACAATTATATACACTTTCAGCACTTTTATTCAACATACCACTGTAAGTCCTAGTTTCAGCAATTAGGTAAGAGAAGAAAATAAAAGTCATCCAAATTGGATGGTGATGTCCTTGCTTATGTCTTTAATGGGAATCCCTTGAGAATGCACATCAGAGTAATCTGCTAGCTTCTCCATTTCTTCCCAGAAGGGCTCAGCAATGCCATTTGGTTTGAATTCCTAGTAGATTCACAAAGAATTTCTCCAGTTCTGCCTGCAGGTGGTTATTCAACTACACCTTGCCATTTAACAGTGTTTTTCACTTTTATTTTATTAGTAGTAGTATTTTTAGAAACAGGGCCTAATTCTGTTTCCGAGGCCGGAGTGCAGTAGTGCAATCATGGCTAAGTGAAGCCTTGAACTCCTGGCCTCAAGCAATCCTCTTGCTTCAACTTCCCAAAGCACTTGGATTATAGGCATGAGCCACTATACCCAGCCCAGCCTTCACTCATAATATGGATCTAATTCAGTAGAATTTTACTGAGTACCCTTGATTGCAGGCATGTAGAAAAATATTCCAGGACATTCTTGTTGACTAATTCTACTCTGACAATTCCATTTGGATTCATAGGTGAAATTATAGATTTAACATGTGGTAATCACTTCCCTGCTTAGTGTTCTAATGATGATTTTTAAAATAATTTTAAATTTCCAACTGTTAATGACTGAAAGATCAATTGTAGGTTAGTATTAAAATCAAATATTATATCTATCACTGCTTTATATGAAAACAATAGTCAAAGATATTCTGATACTGTGTGGTTACTCAAATTTGAAAATCACCTAGATGTTATAAAATGATAGAAAAGCAGGTAAAAATTGTGCTTTATCCATTGCTTGTTATTTTTGAACTTGTTCACTGCATTGTAAGAATAATTATTAATAATGAAGCCAAAAAAACACAGTTCATAAAACTAAAATCTTTAATTCACATTGTATGTTGTGAGTTAATGAAATTTGTTTTAAAAAAAAAGAGCTTATTTTAAGAAAAGTCTAATTACGTCGTTATTCTAAAAGTTATAAGCTTTATCATTTAATGGAACGCAATAGCTGATAGAATTGTTTATAGTAGTATATAATAGAGTGATATTTTTCATTTAATGAGTTTGTTGAAGGAGACAACATAGAAATATTTCATGGGGGCTGCTTCCCTAGAGTTAAAGATATTTTTTGTGAGAATGACTTTAAATACTATTTCAGAAAAGTGTAGTTGTAGGTGTGAAAACTATAATTACTTTCCAATAATATAATATAGATAAATACTAATGGAGTACCTTTGATGGCGTATATGTCCTGGTCTTTCAAGCCACTGCTGTTTTGTCAAGATGCCTACAACAATTTTGAAGCTTGGCAAATGAAGTTACGCTATATAACCTGGTACGTGCCTTTTTTTCTGTAGTCAACAGCCAAAAAGTGAATTGTGCTTGGTGAAAACCACGTGTTGCAAAAAAATAAAAAAAGATTTGACTCTGTTCGTTATCAACTGTGAACAGCTGCAGAGGGAGGCTGGAAGCCAGTGGGCCCGCCAAGCACCTCTCTGAGACTGAAGCCATTTGGAGCCAGGTTGGAAGCAGCTGGAGGCTGAGGTGTCTTGTCTAGACATCAGAGGCTCTGCATGGCTGCTGGAGTAATGGGCAAAGGACTTTATAGATAGAAAGTCCTTCCAGAGCTCTTGGAACAAATTCATTGATATATTTCCTTTGTGTATGTTACTTTAAAAATGAGTAGAGAAATAAGACAATAAATCAATGGGATGATTAGAGAATGAAATAGAATGTATGCACATCTAAGTTTAGAACTTCAAGAAACCTTGGTGGCATACTCCAATTCTCTTATTTTATACATAGCAATACCAATTTCCAGAACAAATGAATAAATCGTATCTGATAATGCAATTGGACCGCCAGAGATCTGGAATTTGTATCTAAATTGTTGGCGTTCATATTCAATACCATTTCCAGGTGTATTAAATCCTTGCACTGAAAATGTGATCTGCAGACCAGCAGCATCAGTATCACCTGTGTGTTTGCTAGAAATTCAGACTCTCAGGCTCATTCATAGATGAATGAATTTGAATCTGCATCTTAACAAGCTTGTCTCTGTATATGCTGTATTACATTATTTAAAAGATCTATGAATAACTATGTTCTTGAGTGATAAAGGTGGAAAATTGCATATGTACAGTAAGAAAAAATTCTTCAGATCATTCATTCATTATAACATTTATTTTTTACATTTTAAAACTCAGCCACTTGTTTGATTTTAAATGAGCCCCTCTCTTAATATAGTAATTTGAGCTCATGTAAAATAAGAATATTCCTGTTTTTCAATAAGTATAATTTTACATTTATAGAAAGACTTGGGTGCTGTCAGCAATTTTAATTTGAGCCATAAAATAAACAGATTTTAATGAAATGTTTTGTTAGCTTTCATTAGAGAAATATAGACAAATGTGTATTAGTTTATTTTCTATTGTTGTCTTTACCACTTTACAAGCATAAATATTGAAATTACTCAAGTATCTATAATGGGAAATAGTTATAAGCAAATTAATTGTTATTAACTGATTCCACAAAGATTAATGTTAGGCACTATGCTAGATATATAGTTTATTAAGGATTGATTTAGACTTTTACATAAAATTCTACAAAATTTTGAGTTGTATATTACGTAACTAAGACAGTTAAATGATTATAATTGGAGATAAAATGCAAGCATTATTTAAATTATTTTACTAATAATTTTTTATCTTGTTATAATATTAAGTTTTAACCAGTAGCAGTCACATGACTTATAAACATCAGATTTACTATCTGATCTTTCTATAACCTATGATTCCACAGGCAGTTTTCACATAGTTATTCAAGATTAGGTAGCATTTAGAAAATTCAGTTAGTATTCCTTGAGTCATACAATTTGGAAACTCCTTAAATATTATTTATAGATTATAGTCTTTTATCTTTTCAATGTAAGGGTTTTCCAGTGTTATAAACACCAGGGAGATTTTAGAAATTTATATTCCTGGACTACAGGCTAAAGGTTTTTTGTCTTCATTAATTTACAAGAATCTGCTTTTAACATATCTTCTATTTATTTCTTTATACTCTGAAGGTTGAGTCCCTTTGGGATACACTAGTATCTCACATCAAGAGATGACTTCAATTTCTTAAAAACCTATTGGCAGACAAGATAGATGAAACTAAGATTACAGCATTGCTCTTATCTGTGACATATCATTTGAAATATCTACCAATAAATGTAAATATTTAGGGGACATTTCAAGAGTAATCCTAAAATAATCTAGAATGGTGAATGTACATTCACAGAAGAGTTGAGGCTTATGGTATGTTCTCTTTTTTGGCAAAACCAGGAAGTAAAAAGACCCTTCTTTTATGTATGTATGTATATCTATGTATCCATTTTCCTATTTATTTTTTAGACAGGGTCTCAATCCCGTCACACAGGCTGCAGTGCAGTGGTGTTATCACAATTGACTGCTGCCTCAATTTCTCAGGCTCACGTGATTCTCCCACCTCAGCCTCCCCAGTATCTGGGACTACCGGTGTGCACCAGCAGGCCAAGCTAATTTTTTTTTTTTTTTTTTTTTTTTTTATAGAGACAGGGTTTTACCATGTTACTCAGGCTGGTCTCGAACTCCTGGGCTCAAGAAATCCTCCCGTCTCAGCCTCCCTAAGTGTTGGGATTATGAGTTGAGCCACTTCGCCCAGCCAAGACTCTTATTTTAGATTTTTTTTTACTAACAAAGTGGCTCATTTAGGAACTCTTAGAGAGAAAAGCTAGAATATTACAGTTTCTGTTAATGTTTTGCTTCCTGTATTCCTATCACGTCAACCAATTTCTCTTTCAGTCTCCCTGGTGGCAACTGTGAAAAACTGTGAAGTTGAAGTTTGACTTACTTTTCCTTTGCTTTCTCCATCTAACTTTTTTTCCTCCTCAAAAAATGTCATATACCAATGATCTCAATCCTAGAGATTTCTCCTGACCCCAGCAGCATTATCTGGTCTCCTGTTCCCATGAGAAAATGCTGCCATGTTCTTTCTTGAATGGGATGGAAACTGTCACTTTTTTCTTCAGGTTGTGAGATGCCAGTAGTAAGTACCCTAAGTTGCTTGGGCAGTGATATGAGAAGTACTTCCGGACAGGTTCCAGTTAGATTTGTAACCCTGAATTTTATTTTCAAAATCCCAGTGAGGCGGATCAAAGGAAGAGTAGATATTTGGAAATGCACCTCTTGAAGTGTGATTTTCTTAATTTAAACCACGTAAGCTAGCCCCTAGAGTTTGTCCAGTATAACAATAGAGTCAAGTCATATATTAGTGTTGCTAAAGGGGAGTCGTGGCAGAGAAAACCAGAGGATAGCACCCAACAGACTATTTGCAGTCTGATAAACTGAGTCTTCAGCATTATCGGAAGAAATTAATAAGGCTACATTGACCCCGTTGACTGAAGAAACACACTGACTCTTTCTTTTTTTGAGATGGGGTCTTAGTTTGTTGCCCAGGCTGGAGTGCAGTGGCGTGATCATAGTTTATTGTGCAGCCTTGACTGCCTGAGCCCAAGCAATCCTCTCACCTCAGCCTCCAGAGTATCTGGGACCACAGGGACATGCCACAATGCATGTCCCTAGCTTATTTTTTAAATTATTTGTAGAGATAAGGTCTGGCTATGTTGCCCAGGCTTCTGTGTTTTTGATAACATTTTTATCACATGCTTCAACCTTCAGAAGAGTAAATACAAATAAAATACTGAATAAATGTACTTCTGTAAATTTTACGGTTTCACTAGCTTGAAAATTCCTGGGCAGGTGTGTAGATAAATTTTGTGACTAGTGTTTTTACTGCTTTCTTGTTTGGGTATGTAAAGAATGAAAATCTCTTTTTCACCAATACCTAGTCAGGAACTAGGAACTTTTAATGAACAAAGTAATGTGCATACTAACGTGGCTCATGGTGTTATCATAATCAAATGTCCCTTTTGGTTCAAAAACTATCATTTAATAGAAGTTTGAAGGCAAGCCAAATACAATAAAAATAGACCAAGTGGGTGCAAAAACCTGTTCAGTACTTGGAAAAGGTATGTAACATCTGTTCAAAACAGAAAGCACTGGTTCACTGGCTTAATTGGAGGTGTCCTAGAAGCTAAATTTTTTGCTTTTTTTGTTTTATTCTGCTTCAACTGATGATCTGGTTTTCCTCTCAGGTTGTTGTAATTAAGGAACGCAAAATTTGTAGGAATTTGATGCAGATGAGGCCAAGAACATTTTTGTAAGATATGGATCATTTCCCTTTATTCCAGAAAAGGAAATCTATAGTGTTTTTAATATAATCAGTTAGTCTCAAGAAATTATTCTCAGATACAGTAATAAATCACTATGTGAAGCATCCATATATGCCTGCAAGTTAACAGAGTTGTTCTTTCCATAAAAGGGCTATTATAATCTAAACTTGTTGGAAACCAAGAAAAATTATATGAAAATGACACAAGATATTTAAAAACCTATCATAGGGATGAAAAATGGATGCATATCAAAGCAGGACATGTATTTAATTGATTCATTTTTAGAAATAGTTTATATTGATATTGTGTTCTTCACTCTTGCACCTCAGAAGAAAACACATTCAAATGGTGAAGAAAAAATACATATTGAGCTACTAATTTGCTAATACTGTTGGGGAGAATAATAAAAGCCTTTGTGATTGCATCATAGAGTAGATATTAGTTCAAGGCTAACAGCACAGCTTTAAGTCCAATATCCAGCCATACCAAATGAAACCTTCCAGCTGAACCTGAAAGATCACTCTTCACACTATAAGTACCAAATAAAAATGTCTTCTGGACTCATGTGCTTAGCTGTGGAGTAAGAAATTCTACTACTTCAGATACTGCTAGATAGATAAATTCTCCTTCTCTATTATCTATATTTCAGAGTCAGACTTGAAAGACAATTAGGGAAACTTACCTCAGTTAAAACCGAACTACTTCTGGGGTAAGAACTTGGCTTTAGGGAAAACAATTCACTGTTTGAAATGAGCACAATGAAATGACATTGAATTTTTAATAAGAATCACTATTGCTATTTTATTAATATTTTAGAATTAAATCTCAGAATTTTTTCTTATTTTTCCAATTACATAAGTCTATATGAAACAGCTGTGTATTCCTTAACAATTCTTAATTCATAGATAAAAAGTTATTCCAAAGGACACTTAACTCCGTAAAACAGCCAAGTTCTAGAAAAGTATGCAACTTTGACTATAAAAGAGCATGCAATTATAGAAGTTTGTTTTTTGTATGCACATGTGATATATGTACACATAAATCACTTTTTTCCCTTATGTTTCTACTTCTTTATTCTGAAAACTGGAGATTTCTGTGAAAACAAAAATCTATGTTCTCTTATTCAGTCTCATCCCTTATTTTATTCAGCTGCTACCAAGCAGCTGAAATAGCATTACAGAATGAGCCTCTAGGTGAAACAGTTTCACACCTTCTAATCAAAGAGTCTTCCAGAAAAATTGGTCAAAGAATGGGTACATAGGCAAATGAAAAGTAGCAAAGTAAATGGAGTTTTGCTTCTATCCAATGACTAGTAGGAAGAGTCCCAATTTTAGCATGTTAATTATTTCTAATGAATAAACATGGAAAATATTTAATATATTTTTAATGATAAAAAAGGCTCAGTAATTATTAAACAGCAGTCTGTCTCTGAACCTGTGAAGGAGATGCATTTTCGTGGATAATGCTGACAGGTTTTCTTTCAGGTACTTATATTGTTTCTCACTATTCTGCCATGTGTTGTGTGTCTATAAACCTAGTTATTTCCATAACAAAGTCTACTTTTTAACTGTAGGCTTCAAAACACATCAAAGATGTTTAGGAACAGTTGGATTTTTTTTTTTAAGTTTTTGAAACTTACACTTTGCTTTTCAATAACTTGTAAAGGTTCATGCTGTAGAAATTTACCATTTCCTGGGTCTTTTCCAACGCAGGCTTAGTCATTTCCCAGTCTCCAGCCCAAGGGAATGCTAAGTGTGAAACATCTCAGATTCTGCTCACCTCCTACCCCCGGCAACAGTTACTGAATACAGAATTTCTGTAGCCTCTGCCTCTTGTTTGAAGTTCTGACTCTTGATTCAACTTTTCTACCATGCTTCAATGCCACCATTATAGACCCCTGCCATTTCATTGTGTAGAATTTCTGTGCACTGCCCAACACCCACAAAATTATGATATAATATTGCGTGCATGGATGTCTAGGAAGCACTAGTCCAGATTTTTATCCAGTATGATACCATAAAGATATTGCTTTGGAGTTTGCAGAAAAAAAATCCTCTGTGTAGGTGTGAATTAAAAGCAATGTTGAATAAATATAACCTACATATTCCATTATAACTTAATTTTAAAAGTGAAAACTGAATTGTGACTAAACCGAAGATAAGACACACTATTTCTCTTAAAACCAATGTTTAGATTCATGGGTTGGGAAATAGAAGTGAAATGAATAGCACAAATACTATCAACTCCAATCACCGTGAAAGGAGCATTAGAATTCTTATTTTGGAAAGCTAGGGTTATCATCCTCTCTAATGAAAGTAGAGGAAGAAATAAAAGTTAAAACACCTTTGAAAATCCATGGCTTATGGATGTGTAGGCTGCAGAGGTAGAAAGTGAATGTAAATTGATAGCATTTTTAAATGAAGTTTTCACGTGTTAATTTTCACCAAGTCTACTGATTTATAAAGATAAATAATAAATTATTACCAGAGAAAGCTGCAATTTCACAATAGTAAAGTGGTGTGGGGGGGAGGTATCTTAAGTTGACATTGATCTCAATCCCCTCATCAAATTCCAAATAAATAACAATAAATAGATACAAAATTAAATGGATTCAAATTTAATAATCTGGTAATTCATCTGTTAAAAAATGAACTTTTTTCTTTGTCTTCACCCAGCAAGCCAGATATTTAAAATGGGAAAAATTAATAACAATTTAACTGTAATAATTTCAGTTGGGAAAATTAAGTGGTTGGGTAGCTAGTTGATTAGTTTTATGATATTCTTTTATGATCAAATGTATGTAATAAATGGTACTTTGGTGCTCCATTCGCATTAACTATTGCTTCCTGCACTGATGATTTTGCCAAGTGCTTATTAACATATTGATTTTTTAGATAAGCCATCAATAGCTTTCTTTCTTGTAATAAAGTGTTTCATTAGAAAATTTAGTCTACTATTCTTGTGTATTGGATAAATACTATACTTACTTTTATTACTCCCTATTGTATATACCAGCAAAATGTGTAAATTCCTGATGATTTTGATTATTTATGTAAATTTAATCATATTTTTAGAACTATTAGAATGCTAGTAAATGCATTCTATGAAATATAGATACAGCATATATTTTCAATCTCATTAATTAATTAGAATACATAATTTCTGTGTGGAAGTTCCCAAATTATGCAAACTGAGTTGAATTACTTCAGTATTGAGGTGAAAGTTGAAAAGAAATGGACTAGAAAACTATTTGTTCTATAGGCATAGGGTTATTATCCTTTACTATAAAAATAAATTTCTGCTAAATTAATAAAATATAAATATTTAATAGAAAATTTGTTGTTTATCAAGATCAAAGCTAGATTATACCGGATACAGATAAACATTCTTAGATACATGACGTACCCACTAAGAATCTAAAAACCTAAATGGGATACAAATTTACATGCTGAAACAACAAACAAGTGAATGGTATACTTATCGATAACAAGATGAATATGGAATCATATAATAAAGTCCTAAGTAGGCCTCCAATGAGGAAGCTATGAACTTCAGAGTCCCACAATCATATGTAAGTGTCTTGGATTTGTTTCTTTTACTCCCTGTATGATCTTGGACAAATACACTTTACTTGTCTGAATGACTGTTGCTTCCTCTATAAAATAGAGTTGATTTCATCTATCTTGTATATGACAATATTGAAAAAAATTATGGAAAACACACTTCCAGTCATGTGCAGTGTGTTTGATAACATATTATTAACTGTGGAAAAAAACTGGAGGAAACATCACATTCTGTCCTCAGGAAAGACAAAAGAAAAGGAGGGACATTTAAGGTAATTTCTGAAACTATTGATAATTAAGGAGCAGGTAGAAATGGGGAGGGGATGCAAATAAGAATAGAGCAATGTATATATATGTCTGACTCATCTTTGGAGCTCACATTTTCATAATACATATTGTGGTTGTTGAATGAATGACTAATACGATTAAATGAATCAAGAAAATAATAGGGAGTTTGGTTGACTATTAATCTTCTGCAGCAAAGCAACATTGCTATTGCCCTAGAAGATCTGAGCTGTTGAAAAAAGAGGTAAAGGAGGTAAAGGGCCAGATGTGGTGGCTCACACCTGTGATCCCAGCACTTTGGGAGGCCAAGGCAGGCAGATCATTTGAGTTCAGGAATTGGAGACCAGCCTGGCCAGCATGGGGAAACCCCATCTCTACTAAAAAATTACAAAAACTAACCCAGCTTCATGGCATGCATCAGTAATCCCAGCTACTCAGGAGGCTGAGGCAAGAGAATTGCTTAAATCTAGGAGGCAGAGGTTGGAGTAAGCTAAGATGGTGCGACTGCACTCCAGCCTGGGCAACAGAGGGAGACTCTGTCACAAAAGAGAGAGAGAAAGGGAGAAAGAGAAAGAGAGGAA
The DNA here is from genome assembly GCF_001604975.1 of Cebus imitator. Classification (NCBI taxonomy): domain Eukaryota; kingdom Metazoa; phylum Chordata; class Mammalia; order Primates; family Cebidae; genus Cebus; species Cebus imitator. Next base: position 643,770 of record NW_016107930.1, on the reverse strand, counting down.
GGAAGGATGGAAGGCAGGGAGGGAGGGAGGGAGGGAGGGAGGCAGGCAGGTAGGCAGGAAAGGAGGGAAGGAAGAAAGAAGGGAAGGAGGGAAGGAGGGAGGGAAAATATGATTGCCTTAGGACAAAATATTGGAGTAGGGAGGAAACCAGTCTAATAGGCATAATGCAACTCGATTAAAATAAACCATGTATGCCTTATAAGAAAATGTATAATCACTTTATAAGAATGTGATTTCATATAACAATGTTTTAAAATAATGTAAAGAAATAAGAAAATTGTCAGTGATTGATGGCAACGGAAAATTAAAAATCAGGAATCAATACCAGAACTATTAATCTACAGTCACTTCCAGACGCATTAAAATCTATACTTACTTCATTATAGTAATATCATTAATAATAGGTACATCGATGTATACACCTAGAGAGCTGTATGAATTTGGAAAGAACCGTCATGGATGGTTAAGCAGAGTTGGAATCTGCAGCAAGCGATCTGTATTGTGAGTGAAGCTTGACTTATTGTTGACTGTATTCATTGTAGAACTCTTCACCTTACAGATGTTGTGTGCTATTTCTCTGTAAGTACTATTTGATCTTCACCCTTTGCTTGCAAAAAAGATTTTAGCATATGCAATACTAGGAAACCATTAACCTTTCAATATTGCCAGTTCACCCCAGACATTCTTTTCTTTAAATATGGTGCATTTTTCCCCTTGATGCACAGTGAATTTTAATTTTCTGTAAGAATTTTAATTTTCTTCCCTTCTTTATAGGAAGAAAATTTTTCTGTAACACTGACAGCATGAGACATGTTAAAGCCAAGTGGCCTTTATGTTTTCATTTTTGGGTAAATGCCAGCTGTGTCACCACCACAGTTAGAATCTCCGCAGTTACTTCGAGCAAGTTCTTTATTCCACTGATCCTTTAGAGGGCTGGGGTACCTCTGCTGTAGCTTGCCAGATTTTCCTACCTTTGAAAAAGGAACCTGATTCAACAGCCTCTCTACCTATTTTTATGGTTCTTCACTTTCTTGAGATAATTCATTGATATTCTTCCTTCAAACGGGCAGAATTTCTTTCAGTTGGGGACGCTTCTAAGAAAAAATTCTCAAAAAGATATATGACTTTATTTGTGATTTCTTAAGGAAAATATATGAACATTCTGTCACTTTAACTTAGTCAGTATTCAGTAAACATTCAGAAGAAAGAAGGCAAAAAGTAAAATTAATGTAGATTTAAACATAGACATTATCCAGCATATAGCACCTGTATTGTAACCTTTTGTAGATATTCATAGCTTTCATGCTTACAGCTATTCAGGAAATATTTGAACACTTTAGTGTCATTTTATTTCTTGTTTTATGCTATAGCAATTTTAACACATATATAACAACATAACAAACATTTGAAAATAGACCGGGTGCAGTGGCTCACACCTTGAATCCCAGCACTTTGGGAGGCTGAAGGGAGTGAATCACTTAAGGTCAGGAGTTCGAGACCAGCATGGCCAACATGGTGAAACCCAGTCGCTAATAAAAATAAATAGATAAATAATGTACAGAACTGTAAAGACAGATAAAAATCAGAGGAGGAGGTGTAATATATGCAGAAAGGTATAATATAACAGGAGGAGGTATAATATAATATGAAGCTTGGTGTCAGGAATCTTGAATGGTGGCTAGGCACAGTGGTTCACACCTGTAATCCCAGCACTTTGAGAGACCGAGGCGGGCAGACCACCTGAGGCCAGAAATTCGAGATCATCCTGGACAACAGGAGGAAGCCCCATCTCTACTAAAAATACAAAAATAACCTGTGTGTGGTGACATGTGCCTGAAATCCCAGCTGCTTGTGAGGCTAAGCCAGGAGAATTGCTGGAACCTGATGGGCAGAGGTTGCAGTGATTTGTGTTCATGCCATTGCACTCCAACCTGGGCAACAAAGCACAACTCCATCTCAAAAAAAAAAAAAAATCTTGACTGGCATATTGCATGCCTAGGAGTCATGATGTTTTGTATTTCCCTATTTTTGTCTTTAACCTAATAGTCCTGATTCTACTTTGGTCCTAAACAAAAAGCACATTCCATGATAGGTTTTATTTGAATCACTATGACTCTGCTTAATTCTAGTACAATAATACACAAAATAGGTATGCTAGATATCCTTGCTTGAGAAAAATGCTGTAGTGAAGTATTTCACTCCTAAGCCTCTTTATCATTCATCTGCTGAATGGCTGTAAGTTAATAAGTGGAATGAAGGATAGGATTTTTTGTTTTTTGTGTTCACCTAGAGAATATTTTGTTTCAAGAGATGGACAATACAGGTTGCACCTAAGGGCCTGTAGGCAAGCCATCTAGGAAGTTTTCTGGATGCAGCTATCATGGGACCTATAGTGCAGACAAGATATAGCATCATATGCTCAATTATGAATGGGTCAGTTGCCCCACGTGTCTGAAGTGATAGTTGTTTGAAAGGGCGCCCTGCACATTTGACCATGGCTTACATCAGAATTATTACAAAAAACCAAGTAATAGAAGTGATGCTCTATCCATGGCATGGTCCTCAAAACCAGTGATCATGACTCAATAACTAAATGACTGTGTGCCAAAAGCAGAGGCTTATTTTCTGGTATGCTGTCTATATAAAAATGTTCGTATTATAAGTTGTCCATCAGTTCATTTTTTCCATAGTTTCAAGAGGGTAGGATTGCTGTCTTAACATCAGTTTCCTTTTTCAGAAATATTCAGGAATGCCCTTTCATCAAAAAGAAAAAAAAAAAAAGGCAATGGCATTAAATTGTTTAAACAGCTGTTTAGTTTCTAAAATGTCCAAAATATAAGTTCTTATGATAGAAAAGATTAGCTGAATTATTCACAAGTACATCAGTAACACTGGACATGATGTCCCTTGGGCACCAGATCTCTGTGTAAGCAAAGTTTAGTTCCTGAAGCTTCCCCTTCTCTTTCATCGGTAGCCTTCCAATGGATTCCTGTACCAGAAATATAAGCCAGCTTTTCATTCATTTATTGACTTTTAGGATTTCCAAATTGGAGATGGAATTTTACTTCTTGTGGAAATTCTTTTATAATCTTAATATAGCAAAGTTTAGAAACATTACAAATTAAATGCTCACTACATTCCACACTCTCTGATAAGTGGCCATTTGTATTTGTGTCTCTTACTTAACGTGTGTGATCTACTTGTAGACATGCTAGACAAATTTACTCTCAACTTATTTTTCTCAAGGCAATGTTATTGTAAAAGACCTTTTAAAAATCTGTATTTGCTCACTACTTGATTTCATCTAAATCCACTTGTCTTGATCTTGATCTTTTATGGTCTTCATGCTTTCTCAGAAGAAAGAATTCAAATGTTAAAAGAAACAGAAGAGAATCATTTCCGAGTGAATGTTTTCCTTGAAGTTCAGATCCCTGGATATAATTTTATTGCTCCCTTAGGATTTCTATAGATTTTCTTCCTACAGGTAGACTTTTGTTAAAGTAAGCTATTTTTGACAATGCTATAGTTAAGAGGCTAAATTGCAAAGATGGTACAATTTTCTTTATATGATCTTGTTAAATGAATTATTTTTCTTCAACTTAATATTTGAACCTAAGTGTTCTAGAAATTATATAAGAACATATTATATCCTCAACTAAGTTGTAAAAAGACTTAGTAAAATTAAAGTACATTCTGGAATCTGTGTTATTTACATGCAATTGTACTGAAAATCAAATGATAAGAAAAAAATATCTTTTCATTATGAAAAAATACCATCTGAAGACTTTAATAACGTATTTCTTAAAAGATAAGTAATTTTGATTTATAGGAAGGTATACCCAAAGATATTCATGACTTGTTTTTTTTGATACCTTATTAATTGTAGCTTTCTATATTTTAGGGAAAACATTCAGATGCAGCATTGTGTTGGAATTAGTAGAAGTGTATTCAACAAAAATGCTAAGTGTCTGCTTTCCTTAGGATATTGCTGAACAGTATGGAGACTGAGTGATCTATGCCACAGCTTCAAAATTAAAAAGACTTGAAAGAGATTAATATTAGGTTTACTTAGTTGTAATCCAGTTGAACAGTTAGTACGAGTCTCTGTAGCCTTCAAAATAAAATTAGGGCTTTGGATAGAGTGAATTCTACTGATATTTTCAAAGAAAATGTTCTATTATTCTATAATCCTATGATTTGTTCAAAAGCTCGTGACCTTGAAATGCTTTTAAATATATTTATTGATTTAGTATAAATCAGAAAAACATTTCTAATCCATCTTAGACAGGTAGGAGAGTTATATTTAAGTTTCCCCTGGGTATGAAAAGGACAATGAGTCATTGCATAGGTTTCTAACTATCCTTTATGTATCTCTTCACTAAGATGTAAGTTATAATCAGTTTTAACAATCAAAAGAAATTTAGCCTTGCATTATACAAGGATACTAAGAAAATATTATCTCACCTGTACTTAATATTTTTTCTTTTGTTGAAGCTAATTGATAATGACTTCAGTTAAGTCCTTAGCTATCTATGCTTTTATAATATTTTATTTTATTTTTTTACCTAAAGGTTGCTCTAAGCTCTGTTCCCTTTCAATCAGAAGCACAAGAGTGTAGGAAATATTAGTGTCAGGACAATGTTTGCTGCATCAAAAGCAATACCTAGGTCAATGCCTCTTGAGAAGATGGCTGGAAGGAGCTCTCTTATTCAGGCTGTGAAATTTCAGTAAGTAGCCGAGCTCTTAAGTGTTTATTTGAACAGAATGTTTAAAGAACATAAAATTTCCCCTTTACAACCAACTCTCCAGATACTTAGCATGTTGATATTTAGATTCTAAAATTTATATCAAAAACCATCATTGAAACAGATGCTGGTAATATAATTGACTAAGAATTTGCATTTAAGATGACTCTTGGGTGTACACTCAAGCATTCATATGTCCATTAAGAGCTACTTGTGGGGATATTGTGACCTGTTCAGATTTCTTATTTTTTCTCAAAGTTTTTGAGGTATAAGAGAAGATTAATAGCTGCTAGATGAAACCCAAAGGAGAAGCAGCAATGCAATGAAGAGCATTGTGAAATATACACATTTGTCATGACTCCCAAGTTGCAAATAAAATCAAACTTGAAAATCAATGTCTATTAATCAATCTATTCATTTTCATGCAAGTTCTATAAAGTATGTAGTACTGATGTTAGTCTTTTATTGACATATAGAACAGACATAAACTTTCCTTTTTTCTTGAGTCTTTCTGTTTGTAAAGGATTTAAAATAACAGCATGACATACATAAAGTAAGATTTGTTCTTAGGTTTTGGAGAACAGCTTATAAAACGTAAATACATAATTATAAACAAAATGGAAGGTGCGTTGCAAACAAAAAAAACAAATTTAGTTGTTTTTCAGTCTGGCTTGTGATATTAGAGTCAAAATTTGCTTGCAAATTTAAAGACATTATTCTGGTTTTGGAGGTATACAGTTACAAAACTTGTTGTTTTATAGTCAAAATCTAAAATTTCTGGAGATGAATCTTGAGGCAATCCCAGGTGATTGAACATTGTGTTGACAATGAAAACTTATTAATAAATGTTGACTTAAGCTTATAAAGAGCTTACAGAAAAAAAGCACATTTGTCCATGGCTTTGTTGGATTAATGTGATAGTAGAAAGAGGTTATGGTATATATATATATATATATATATATATATATATATAAGCTTAAAAGAATTAACAAAAAATTGTCAATGCAAAATTTGTAGTTCAAATAGAACTTCAGAATACTTCAAAACTGCCCTAATATCTACTATTTCAATGATTAGAAATTAGAATACCTTTCAGTCCTAAAAAACGCCTATTTACAAAATCAGAATGTCAGAGTCACTGGAGACGTAAGCTATTTCCTTATAAAGAAAAGTTTAAATAATAAAAATTAAGTCACTAGAACAGTGACTAGAATAGTGAAAAGTAATAACAAATGAAAATTGTTAGATCCCCATGACAATATTGTCCAGTTCTGCTTTTACAGTCTTAGCATATATTTTTTCTTAGGCAACTCCTGGGTAGGGTTTTCTACCTCTCCTTTACCCTGGAAGTGCATATCATGAGACATAAACACCTTGGCGTATGTTATTCATCTTTCTGTCCCTTGCTCTGAGCTTAGTGTAGTGCATTCAGTAAACCTCATCGAGCTCATCTTCTCATGGGACATGCAGAAAACTTGTAGGCAAATGAGAGGAGAGTCACTTTGTAGATTGTGATACATAATATAAAGAATAAACCGAGTGAAGAGCTAACAGTGGGTAAGATGGTCAGAGGCGGCTTCTCCAATGCCACGAATAGAATGGGACACTTGTGCAGAATCATGAGAAAAACATTTATGGCAGCGAGGGGCATCTGGTACAAAGTCCTGGAGGAAGAGATGATCTAGAACAACTCCAGAGTGTAGCGCAGGGACAACATGACCCCCGTAAGGACTCCATATATTTTACTAAGTTCCAGGAGACAAATAAAACCTTCTAAGCAAGGAAGTGAAATGCTTTGTTTCTGGTTAAAGATTGCTCTGGTTCATCTGTAGAAAATGGGTCAAATATTGGGAGATGGACAAGTTGAAAAAATGAGTAACGGGCTATTACTCCTTTGTTTTTTAGAATTGTTCTTATTATTGAATATTTTCTTACCTGTATAGGTACAGCCTACCCCCTTTCCTCTTCAAATTCTTATCCATTGTGTCTTTCTGTATTTAAATTGTGCTCCTTCCTTCATTTTTACATCGTTTACCTCTTTTGCTTTCTCGCACATTTTGTTTTTAACTTGGTGATGTTAATAATTATTTTTAGCAAAAATTGCATTTCAACTCCAAATACCATCTGCTTGCACCTGGTGGAGTTGAGAAGCTGACTCTAGAACAGAAAATATGAATTATAGGTTGTAAAGGAAGAACCATCTGCACTGAGCATGGTTAGGGTTAACTTGCCTGCCTTACCAGTAATCTATCTAGGTCAGAGCAGAGGCAAAAGAATGATGCCTTAAGTCAAGTAACTTACTTGGTTCTCTTTTAGATACACTGCGTGAAGAACTTGAATGTTTTCACCACCTATATTCATATCAGGGTACTGAGAGGAAGCAACACACAAAGAAACTGACGATAGGGAGATGAATGGCTGATTAACTCACTGTCTAGACTCCCAGTCCTGTTTACACCCCAAGTCTTGTCTGCAAAGGCCTGAAAATTGACCTGACAAGGACTAAATAATAGTAGATTCAGGATGAATCTCCTCTGGTCCACATGTCCCAGGCTCAGTTCAATCTGGGAAGCAGGGGTGGAGGAAAGAAATGTATTACTCAATCAACTCACCTCCACTAGCAGCCTAATATGTGCCAGGGTTTGAGTGACATACCAGACCCTTTGAGAATATGCGTACCCTATCAACTGAACAGCCTGAAACTAGAGGAAGTCTCACAAATGTTAATGGTTATTAATTTCAGTTAACTGATTAATTCTCATTTTATACATTGAACTCGAAGTCAGTGACGGCATTGGAGGGTTCTATTAACTGACTCTTGAAGAATTTTCATGTAAATATTATATATTTTCACATAGCACCTTTTTCTTCCCGTTTCTCACTTAGGTACAAGGTTTTATTTATGTAATAGTGAGATGGGGGAACACTGTAATGTGTTGTATACGCCACAGCAACAAAGACATAATATTTTGTTCTCTGTTTCATTTATGAAGGATTTAGAAAGAAAATTACCTTTAAAAGAAAATTCAATTTTCAGAATAAAAAAATGATAGTGAATGGCACAGAGCCTCTTTATTTCCCTTAAAGCTGTCAGAGTCAGACAAGAAAACCACTTTGGGGTATGAGTCTGCAGTACTTCTCATAGGAGTGAAAGGCCTTGATGTTGAGATTTTATTAGCTCTGACAATATGGGAAAATTCCATTCTAAGCCATAATAAGCAGTATATAAAGTAATTTAGATATGCCAGGGGCTATAGCCCTTAGCGTAACTGTATGCTCTGTGAGTAAATAAAGCTGGGGTAAATTTTCCAGGAATGAAACTTTTGTGTAATTTGGGCTTTTTTGAAATTATTTGAAGCTTTGAAATCTGTGTTTGTGTGCTTGTGTGTGTGTTTTAATATTAATACTCTGCAAATACATTATCTCCCTTTTAATAAATGACATTTTAAATATATGTGTTACCACATGCATATCTATAGACTATAATATAAATTGATTCATAATTTCCCCTTATCAATTTATTCTGGTTAAGCTAATATTATTTTAAGCCAATAATATTATAATATTTTTTCTCTTTCCTTGAACATAGTAAAAATTATATTTTCCATCAGTAACTGTTTCTCTTTGATCATTTCTGCAATAATGAAATAAAATAACAATACATTTCCTTACAAATATACAATATCTCTAAAATTTATTGTTAGCAAATGATGTCCAGCTTTGTATTTGGCATTTACCATGTATGAGAAAAAGATCAATTGCAGAACAATCTGGACAGTCTTTTCAACAGCATTACCCACTCGCAAACCACTTTTTTTACACACACTCTCTTTCTCTCTCTCTGTCTCTCTCTGAATTGACATGACAGTAAAAAAAAGTATTCAGAGTGTATCCAAAAAGGAATTGAGATCAAGAATCTAGAAAAGTGAACCAAAGAGTCCAGGCTGCCAGTTTCTCTGCTAATCCCACATGAACTTAATATTTTATTCTGATGGTTTTGGGAAAAGCGGAAGAGCGTGCACAGAGGCCAGGCTCTGCTCAGCATTGTAGGGGAGCCCCCTCCCAAAGGACTGCATCATCAGGTTACCTTTAAGATACATTAAGAAAACAACAAATCTTACAAAACAATAACCAGCAAATGTATTTTTTTTTAACCTGGGCTCTTGCTTGTGTGGTTCCCAAATACTGAGTTTAGAAGTTTACATTTGTGTTCTTGGTTTCTAGAATGTCCAGGCTAGGGGAAGAAATTAATGCAAATCATCTTTGAGGCTAAGCAACAGCAATTCAGGCCTCAAAGATTTTCACAGATAAACTTTTTTTATTATGCTTTACAATTTTTTTTAAACTCACAAAACCTAAGAAGAAAATAATCATAATATAGGAAAAAGGTTGAATCTGAGGGGCAGAAGGTAGATTGAGAGCGGAAAATATTCTAGATATTGAAATTCTCAGATTCAAATTACAGAATAAATATATGAATGCACGTACTAGAATAAAAAAAGTGTCAAAATCAAGACTAAGTAAAAATATAAAAATGACAGCAGAGTAAAAACATGATGATTAATGAATCACACAATGAATAAGTTAAGTAGTTAAGATGAAATTGATGAAGAACAATAGTACATGAAATAGAAATTGTATAAAATGGTTCGGAAAGAAATGTGGAGGAGTAAAAGGGTAGAATGAATAAAAGAGAGGCTAAGAGATACATAAGGCAACCTAATTGTAGAAAGATTTTCAAAAGGAGGTTTGGGAGGGGGCAGTATCAAAAGAGGTAAGTGAAGAAAGACATGAATTCCACTCATTCAAAATAAATCTCCAGTTGGAAAAATTAAATGCCACCCCTTTGAACCATCAGAGTGACAAGGCAGAATACCAAATATCTTAGAACTAGAGAGAAAATAGGTATTCTTTGCAAAGAAACAGCAATCAGACTGAAAGCTGATTCCTCGTTACTAAAAGTAGAATTTAGAATTGATTGGAATGTTATATCTGTCATAACTTAGTGACAGTCAACTTGGAATTGTATACTTGTCAAAAATATCATTGAAACATAAATTCAAGAAAAGTTTTAATAATAGATCAAAGAAGAGAACTTCACTGTTAAAATTTATAAACAAATGTACTTACGGTAACAGGAAAAGGAAGGTCTGAATCATAAGAAGGAAGAGAGAGCAAAAAATTAACATATGTTAAAGAAAACATCAACCATATAAATCAACAATAGGATAAAATTTGTGGAGTTAATAAAGAACTGAAATATTGGACACAGGTGAGTGAGCAAAGTAAAATAATTTTGAGGAAAAGACAATACACAATTTAGACTTGCCGAGATGATTATTTATGTTAATATTTCTAAGACATTAAATTATGGAAAGGGCATACAGAATTTAAAACTGACAGAATAAAATGTGAAAAAAATACATCAAGAAAAAAGAAACGGAGGAAACCTAGAAAAAGCAGGACACATGGAAAGTGTAAAATTAAGTTACGGAAACATAGCCAACTCTATCAGTCTACTTAATAAATGTAGTTAGATAGTATATTTTTTCTTAGTCTTGCTTTTGACAATTTTTATTCTAATAGATGTATTAATCTACTTATTCTGTAATTTGATTCTGAGAATTTCAATATCTGGAATATTTTCCACTCAATCTATCAGTCTACATTCTGTCCCTCACTTCACCTCTTTCCTACATTATGCGTTTTTCCCCTATCGGAATAAACAGATTGTCATATTAGACTTAAAGGTATTCCAGGTGTGTGTTGTATATGACAGATACAATTAAAAATGGGAATAGAAAGGTTGAAAGAAGACAGATGAAAAGAAGGTGCTAAACAAATAACAGAATTATTTTATAAATATTAGTATTTGGCAAATAGACATTAAGGCAAAAAGTGTTAATAGAGATAATAAAATTAACTCCATAATGTTATAACTTTAAACAAGCTAGGAATGTATAAGTATTACAGTGCTTATAAATTTATAATGTTTGTATGTTATGCAACATACAACCTGATGAAATGTTTTCAATTATGCTGCATCATCATTTACTTAACTACAAGGAGAAATTGATAAATAAAACAAAAATTGGATATTTTAGCAAATAACTCTCAGTAAGAGATTAAAAGGAAAATCACTAGTAAAAAATAAAATACAAAAAAATTTAACAATTTGATATGTTGGACATAAGTAAAATATTATGCATGCACACACACACAGCAGATAAAATATAAGCACATAAGAATATTTTTAAAATTAACTTTGTGCTAGGAAATGGACACTAATTTCAAAATGTCAAATGGATGATATCTTTCAGAACACATTCAATTTTTAAAAATGAATTAAATCTGTGGAAAATACTGGAAAATATTTAATTATTTAATATTTAATTGATATTTAATAAATAATTGAATTGCTACGTAAATAAGAAATTATGCTAAATAATAAAATTATATAGAACTTTAATAACTCATATCAAAACTCAAGAAATAGAATAATAATTTATAAACTAGTTTATAACCTGAATTATTACAGAAATAAGTAGCACATTATCAAGCAATGTATCCCAGAGTTATGTACCCAAAAAACTAGTAAAATATTTTAAAAATGAAAGAGTTTGGAGAAAAATAATAAATAAAAAGGCAGCAATGAATGAAGTAAAAATCATAATAGAGTAACAGAAAACCCATTCTTTTAAATAAAGTAATTAAAGACTTTTGCAAAATTGATCAAATAAAAGTATCAGAATGGAGATAAACTGAGGCAGATGGTGCAGGGATATTAATGGAGGTAAATCATATTTGAACATGCATATGCCAATAAGTTTAAGGGCAATTAATCAGGCTGGATTTGGGGAAGTATATCACTAATTAAAACAGAGTCAAAAAGAGATTGAAACTAAGAATGGCCCCATAAGCGTAAAGTACATGGAATTGTGAATCTAAAATTTTCCCCAAATATTGTCTTAAAAATGTCACTAAATATTCAAGCAACAGATATTCTTCTTATTCAAACACTTTTAGCAAATAGAAAAAAATAAACATTCTCCAAATTATTTTGATAGTATAGCCTCTTACAAATATTAGATAGATACAATATGAGAAAAAAATTATAAACCAATCTCAACTATTAAATGCAAAAATCTGTATTTATTGATGTTTCTGAATTTAGTAATGTATACAAATTTTTTAATAACATGAAGTTCAATTTATTTAGAAATGCTGTTTGACATCTGAAAATCATTTAATAAATTCAAATTGAAGCAGTGATATTATGTGATCATTTCAATGGAAAGAAAAAGCATTTGATAAAATTCAAAATCCATTATGATAATACCTTCCAGCAAACTAAAAATATAACTGTAATTCTGACATAAGATAGCTATACTAAATCTATGGTGAATGATTTAATGTTTAAAAATAAGGATTATTTCTTTTATATTCATGATGTATACTATAACCACATTTTCAAAATTCTGTACCTTTGGGTTATAGTGATTTAATTAACTTTAGAAACTAATAAATACATAAACTTTGAAGAAAATAGCTTAAAAATACTCATCAATGATATAATTTTCTAAAAAGGAGAAAAAATATAAAAAATGCTAGAATTAATAAAATTATTTAGCAAGTTAGCTATTTTAAATCACAGCACCACAAAGAAAATAATTTTTTAGAAAATTAGCATTTACAATGAAAATTAAATAGAAGTTAACTAGGGGCCAAATTATTCAAAGAAGTGTAAGTACATAATTTTGAAAAGAATACTTTACTGAATGGCAATTTAAAAAAGGGTTAAAAATTTATAGATAGTGAAACAGCCTAGTTGTTTATTCCAAATTAATCATAAATTCAAAAGAATTCAATAGAATTTTAATCAATATTTTAATGATGCGTGTTTGTATGTGTAAGAAAAAAGAGTCAGGAAGGGCCAAGATACAGAAGGAAAAATAGCAGAAATGTAAAGACTTGCCTGACAGATATTAAGAGTTACTACTTTCAGTCCACATGTATTGGATCTGGAGTAGGAAAACAGATAATACAACAATCAGCTAAGAAAGAGACCCCCTTATGTGTTGAAAATTCATTGATCATAATTGATATTGCAAATAGGTAAAAAGAGATGAAACATTCCATAAAGAATCTTGGATTTTAGTTATCGATATGGAAATTCATTTTTACCTGATAGCATACATTAAAACCCCTTAAAGAAAATTACAGACCTAAATACAAAACATTTAATCTTCAGGAGACATTCACTTTAGTTTTGGAAAGAATTTCTTAGAAATAGAATTTGCAGTGTTATATTAAAATTGAGTATAATTATATCAAAAAGCACCATATATGAAGGACAAATACAATGACACAAAAACTGCTAAATAATGAATAGAAAGAGTATATATTTTTAAATTCTGCAGATAATTTTGAAATAGCCAAAGAGACAGTAAAAGCATGGGGATTTATTTTTAAGAAAATCAAACAGAAATAGACAATAAAGATAAGAAGGTAAACTCATTAACAACTGATGGGTAATACATTTTAAAATTCATTACAGTGGAAAATTTAAACAAGTCTTATATTATTAGGAGTTTCTGGTACATATATTAACTGACATAATAATGTCCAAAAAGTGATCAGTGTCTAGTAAGGTTGATGTGCAAACCTTATGAACCAGAAAATATATTCACAAATAAAATGTGAGCAATGGTTTTCAAACTTCATTTGATTGAAGCAAACAAACTAAAAAAGAAATAAATAAATAAGAAAAATGTAATTAAAAATGATGTAGCTGTATTTTGTGAGTGGTACTCTGTAATTTTGTATTCTATCAGTTATGTTTAAAAATTCTATTTATAACTCACTGAGTTGATTTCATGCCAAAGAAGAGTTGTGATTAACGTTTTGAAATACACTGCTCCAGAGCAACTCTTGCACTATATAATAGGAAAAGTCCAGAAGAAATTTCATAGAAACATTTTTGTAACATATAAAAAGACATAATCATGATACCTGCTTATAAGAAAACAAGGACTAGATTGTGCTATATAGCCATACAATGAACTATTATGTAGCAATAAAAGTGAATTAAATTTTGTTCATAAAAGTCAACAAATACTACAAATTATATCAAAATACAGAAGTTTCTGTCTCATATAACGTTAAAATATGCAAAATCAAGAAATACACGAGAGAAATGGGGTTGAGATTATAGATATGTACATATGTATTTGTGAAATAATATTTCTAAATATTCATTAAAATGATCTGAATGAATATTGAGAAATTACACTATCAATTAAACATTATTTTAGAAGTTGGTGTGGTTTGGCTTTGTGTCCCGACCCAAATCTTATGTCAAATTGTAATTCCCAGTGTTGGTGGAAAGGCCTTGCAGGAGGTGATTGAATCATGGGCGTGAACCTCCCCCTGGCTGCTCTCTTGATAGTGCATGAATGCTCATAAGATCTGGTTGTTTAAAAGTATGTAGCACCTTCCAGCTGTCTGTCTTTCTCCTGCTCTGGCCAGGTAAGAAGCGCCTGCTTCCCCTTTGCCTTCTGCTGTGGTTGTAAGTTTCTTGAGACCTCCTCAGCCATACTTCCTATAGAGTCTGCTGAACTATGAAACAATTAAACCTCTTTTTTAAAAAAAATAAACTACACAGTCTCAGGTATTTCTTTACAGCAGTGTGAGAATGGGCTAACACAGAAGTCTTAAAATACCTGATCACTTGATGTAAACCACTGAATATAATGTGCACGGACTGTCAACGTAAAGCTAAGAACCTCTCCTGTAAAAGAATAGTTCACAATTTGAGTAAGTAATTTTATTTGCATTGCAAGAAACAAAAACAAAAACAAAAATAAAGCATACAAAAGAGACTTTTTTTTTTGGTCTGTAATTCCACCACCAAAGTACAATACTAAAATTCTTAACCCAAATTCTTTTTTTTTTTTTTTTTGAGACGGAATTTTGCTCTTGTTGCCTAGGCTGGAGTGCAATGGCACGACCTCAGTTCACCACAGCCTCCACCTCCCAGGTTGAAGCAATTCACCTGCCTCAGCCTCCTCAGTAGGTGGGATTACAGGCATGTGCCACCATGCCTGGCTAATTTTTTATTTTTAGCTGAGACAGGGTTTCTCCACATTGGTCAGGCTGGTCTCGAACTCCTGTCCTCAGGTGATCTGCCCTTCTCAGCCTCCCAAAGTGCTGGGGTTACAGTTATGAGCCGCCATGCCTGACCTGCAAATATTCTTTAAAACCATTTTTATTCACACACACACACACAGACATACACACACACACACACGCACACACATTTTCATTTGTATAATATGTATAACATGGATGAAATATATACATGTTTACACACCTGCACACATATAGTTGACCTTCAATATTCATGAAGGATTGGCTCCAGGTCACCCGTGCCCTTTCATGCATACCAAAATCTGAGAATGCTCAAGTTCCCTATTTAGAAGACATAGTATTTGCATATAACCTATGCACATCCTCCTGTATACTTTAAATCATCTCTAGATTACTTAAAATACCTAATGAAATGTAAATTCTACATAAATCCTTGTTATCCTATATTGTTTAGGGAATACTGACAAGGAAAACATGTGCATGTTTAGTATAGATGCAAAGTTTTTGAAATATATTTTTGATCAATAATAGGTTGAATCTCCACATGCAGAACTCAGATCTATGAAAGGCTGTGTGTGTATGTGTGTGTGTGTATATATATACTAATGATACATAAAATAACATGTTACCATTAAACTGTTGAATTCAACATACTCTTAACTCATTTTCTTCCAACAATACATTGAAGCTCTTCCCTATTCAATTAGTAAAAAGTACATATTTTGTTTTATTAGCTGCAACATATTATCCTTTTTGGTATGAAACAGTATTTATGTTCTTATTAATGAATATTTGTTACTTAGTTTTTTTTTTTTTTTTTTTTTNTTTGAGACAGGGCCTCACTCTGTCACCTCTCACCCAGGCTGAAGTGCAATGGTGCAATCGTGGCTCACTGCAGCCTGAAACTCCAGGGCTCAAGTGATCCTCCTGCCTCAGTCTCCAGAGTAGCTGGGATCACAGGCATGTGCCACCATACCTGGCGAATTTCTTCTGTATTTTTTGTAGAGACAGGGTTTCACCATGTTGCCCAGGCTGGTCTTGAACTCCTAGGCTAAACCAATGTGCCCACCCTCAGCCTCCCACAAAGCAGGGATTACAGGTGTGATCCACTGCACCCAGCCATTTATTAATATTTCAAAATTATTTTTAAATGATACAGTGTAATCTTTAGACATATATCTTTATGGAATTACCCATTTATTTCCTAAGGATAAATTCCTAGAATTATTTAAATAAATAAGAGAAACTTCTTTGTGTGTGACAGTGTTGATAAAAACCATCACTGTATACATCTTTATCAAGATTTAAGTATCATCAGTTGTATTGGATGTTGCCAATATATTTAGCAAAACTCATTTTTTATTTTTAAAATTTTCATTTTTGATCACTAATGATAATTTCATATGTCCTCTTTTGTAAATTGTTAATGTTAATATTCACCTTTCATACAAATATTCGTTGTTTTATCATTTTAAAAATTAACTTCTTTATCAGTTGCAAAACTATTACAACATAAATAAATACGTATGACTTTACTGTTGTTTCTCTCAAATGTCAAACTTTCTACGTTAGACCCTTTGCTTTTTTAGTTCTCTCCTTCTGTGATGCATTTCTCCCGTACCTTTGCGAGACTAATTCTCTTACTTTAATTAGTTCTCTGTTCAAATATCACCACCTTACCCCTTCTCATTTCTCATCAGAGAGCCAGCCCTCCAAGTTGTAGAAACTTCCTACTCTCAAATCTCAGGTCCTACCTTGCTGTTTAGCAGTCACTCTGATCTAACCATCCTTGCCTTTCTTAGGTCGTCAAATACAGTGGGCACTGTCTTGCCTCAGGACCCAGGGTCTTGGCACATGATGGCCCCCACTGTAGGGAATGTTCTTTCTTCTACTTTGTAGTGTACGTATATCCTGCACCTCCTTCAGGTCTGTTAAAAGCGGTTTCCTTCGGGAAGCCTTCTCTGACTTTACTAACTAGACCAGATCTAACTTTAATTTCAGTAGATTTATAGCTTAGTCTAGTGACAGATCAGTAGGATCTTCAAAAACATTACTTAAATTAATAAAATGAGTGAACAGAAAAATACACTGTTGCTTTTATGATGCGGGTTATTCCCTAAGCAATTTTGGTCAAAAAATAAGTCGCTATAAAAGTATATATTTATAATTGTACTTTTATACTACAGACTGGGAAGCTTTAAAACTCAAAGAAACATTACTCACTTTGGTCCCTGGCAAAGGCTGTGCTCTGTGTTTTAGAAACTAAAATTTATGGACAGCCAACCTTACTGGTGACATCTATGAAAAAGAAACAGAAATATGAGGAGAGAGTGTCACCCTGATTACATGCATAGAGAAACAGTGTTTAATTTTCAAGTTTTCAAAACTCTAACCAGAAAACTGTTGTCTGGTTATCAACACATTGCTGCATTTTAAGAATATATTAATTAGGAATTCTAACTTTTTAAGTTAATTTATTTTGTCTACTTTAGTCTTGCTCTTCATTAGCTAACTCTGAAATGACCTATCTGACCCATAAGAAGTCAAGAGGTAAAGAGCAGATGTACAATCCATTCTTTCCCTTTAGAATAGGGAATATCTTTGGGAAGAAAGTAAGTAACTGAACTGTTCTTATGTCCTCATGAGCATGCTAAAATATTTTACAAAACCAATGGTATTTTCTAGTGGGAATTCTACCCTAAGCTGTGCATTTTTGCTGGATGCACTTAGGTTGAATTGCTTGTGATAATAGGGAACCAGTGGACGAAAGACAGCATAAACAATGAACCTGCATATAAAATGTTTGTGTTTGATGGTCAGAAAAGCACTTTTGTGTAAGTAATATGGCCTCCCATGTTAATCTAGAGCACATTCTAATGCAGTAAGAATGGAAAGGTACATATGTGTTGGAGAGTTTGAAACATCTCACTGCTTTACTTGTTCCTAGTGATTATTGATGTCCTTGAAATTATTAACCTCACTAAAATCTTGATACACCCAAGTTTGATTTGGCAATATGAACTTTTGTGTGATATTCAGAGATATTGAAGGCTGATTGTAAGAATGCAACAAAATATCATCCATAAAACAATGGCATAATGTGTAACAGTTGAACAAATACACAAGTTTTTTTCTATATTAAAATTATGGAAAACATCACATGAAAACTAAGCTAATGCTTTCAGAGTGGATGGAATATACATTAAAAATCTTTATAAGTGGAAAAGTTTTTATTTTGTTTAACCTGCATCAATAAGTATATTTTTAAAATTAGGAGAGTTATTTCTACATGTAGAAAATAACAAAATATTGAAAATAATGATATTAGTTCTTTACTGTTATTGAATAAATGAATTTTGTATAATTTCAATGGTCACAATTTACTGGCAATGTTAAATATAAATACTTTTTGAACACAATATCCTAGATATTTACAAACCTTACATTACTCCCATATCAACTATGATCAATCACATCATTGCAATTAATCTACCTCTCTGTGATAGAAAAATACTGAAAACAGGTGTGAACAAATGTAATGCATTGATAAAAATCAGTTTTCTCCAGTGATTGCATAGCCCATTATTTATATTTCTTTATTTATATTGTAGACAAAACTACGTGTTGTGATTTTATATTCAGTTTTTGAAAGAAAATATATTATCTCTAACATTTCAATAAATATACAAGCTTATTAAATGAAATATCAAAAAGTATTTTATGCTAAAATCTTCATTCTTTGTTAGAGAAAATATATATCTTCCTTCCATCCACGCCTTCTGAAATAAACTTAAAGGAAATGAACATTGTAATATGCTTTAGAAAGAGAAATATGCAATAATTAGGCTGAACCTAGAATTTTTGGCCAACTTAAAAAGTTAAACTTTTTGTATTTGTAGTAAGGAAGAACTTTATAGTTGGTGGCCTGTTAGGTTTAACCAATTAGAAAGAGTCTCATGTTGTACCATTTCAAAATACATAATCCTAAGGGAACTGGAGTCTGAGATGCAGAAATTTTTTTGAAAAAAATCATAATGCAATTGAGAAACTGTTGCCTCGTGAATATAAACATTTTTGTGAATTAATCATTTGGCAATGTTCTCTTAGGTAAGATACTAAGCTTGAGCCATAGAATTTAAAAGATCTCATCATCTTAGAGATTTATCAGCAGCTAGAGCGAATAAAAACTGAGGAACTTTAAAATAAAGATCTTTAGAATCATTCTAATATTTGTTATATTGTTTAGTGTTTCATTAGAGTTATACTAATTTTAGTGAATATAACTTCTCTGCAGAATTAGTGTTTTTAGGGGTGCTTGGGTGTCTTAGAAATAAAATATATATTTTAGGATTAAAAATATGTATACTTATACTCAGTATATATATATATATATATATATATATGTAATATATGTACTACTTATATATTGCTAAGTACATAGTAGCACATGCCTGTGGTGCCACTACTCAGGAGGCTGAGGCAGGAAATTTTCTTGAACCAGGAGTTCCAGACCAACCTGAGCAACATAGGGAGACCCTATGTAAAGAAAGACAAAACTGTTCATCAGAATGAATGGATCCTATAGAGCAATTGACAATGTGGGGTCAAAATATCTTCCTGAAAAAATGCGGTTGTTCCTCATGATGACGCCATTAAGTGGAAATGAGTGACATGTTTTCCTGAAGTAAATGGAAACAATCTCCCTTTCTCCACAGTCAACAATGAGAAAACCAAAGGCCATTTTAGAAGATCTTCATTATTTCATATTTTTTTAGTCAGAACTTAGAAACAATAGAAAGCAAATAAAGCAACCACAAAATAAAAATATTTATTTTCCAATGGAGAGCATTTCTGAAGAATTGGTTGTCTTAGCTTTTCTTACTCAACTCATGATAGATTCAACTAAAAAGTGAGGAGTTTATCATTGTGTATGCAAAGGCAACCTACAGGAACAGACATAGGAATCTTTCCTCAGCTATCATAGCCTTCTAATCTAAGTCCTCTATTTTTTGAATTTGGCTACTCTTTACAACACTGCCTGTAACATCAAGGGCACACTATTAGAGTCAAATTTTACCAAAAAAAAAAAAATTAATGAGAGATGTAGTGAGGAAAAATGGAATAGCTTTTCAATGAGCAATTGCAAGTAAGTGGCTTCTGTTTGAAAACAAATAAAATGTATATGTACATAAATTATTAAAAAAGAGAAATGACTGTTTTTTATTTTTTTAAATGAAGAAAAGTCAATGTTGTATACCAGCAGGATTTTTAAAACCTTACTAGGAAAGTAAATAACAGCTACCTCAGGAAAATGCGACAATCTGGTGTTGAACTGTTAACAACTGATGGGAGCACCTGAGGTCTAGATGCATTAAGCAGCTGGTGTCAATCTAGTGTTTGTCTCTTTCATTGTCACTAGAGAAATTATTAAGAGAATCACAAGGCTACTCTGCCCATAGAGTAGCCATTCTTTATTCCTTTACTCTTTCTTAATATACTTGCTATAAATATCTGGATCAGTATTCTATTTCTGGACACGTAGGGGAATCAGCTAGCAACCCCTAACAGCTTGGCTCTAATAGTTGCCCAGTTCATAGAAAGCCTTCTTGTTTAGTTTACTCAGGATACATTTACTTACTTTGCTTCACTCTTGTGGAATATATTGCTGTTGTATTCCATGCCTAGGGATGAAGGATAAGGTTACTCAATGTACTCTTTTTCTCTCTCTTTTTTATTTATTTATTTATTTTATTGCATTTTAGGTTTTGCGGTACATGTGAAGAACATGCAAAATTGTTGCATAGGTACACATGTAGCAGTGTGATTTGCTGCCTTCCTCCCTATCACCTACATCTGGCATCTCTCCCCTTGCTACACCATGGAATATTATGCAGCCATCAAAAACGATGAGTTTGTGTCCTTTGTAGGGACATCCATGTACTCTTAAATTGAACACATAGTAATCTTCCAGATACCACCTTTTGTCAGAACTCAAAGTTACGAGGGGCCATTGACATACCCACGCTTTCTGATTGAATTCTACTATGAATACAAAAGACCCTATCAAGATCCTCAACCTGTTCAACCTGAAGAAGTTACAGAAAATGGATCATAATTTGTCTATAACCCTTTGGATTAAGTGTTCTCTTGTAAAAGGGAGAGGATAAATATGTCAGAGGCATTTGAACAACTCCATCTTGAATAAGGGCTGGATAAAATCAGGCTGAGACCTACTGCCCTGCATCCCCAAGAGGTTAGGCATTCTTAGTCACAGGAAGAAATAGGATATTGGCAGGAGGTACAGATCACAAAGACCTGGGTGATAAAATAGGATGCGGTAAAGAAGTCAGACAAAATCAAGATGACAATGAAAGTAACCTCTGGTCATCCTCACTTCTCATTATCCACATTAAAATTTATCAGCATGCTAAAAGACACTCCTACCAGCACCATGACAGTTTACAAATGCCATGGCAACTTCAGGAAGTTACCCTATATGGTTGGTCTAAAAGGGGGAGGAACCCTCAGTTCCAGGAGTTGCGCACCCCTTTCCTGGAAAACTCATGAATAATCCACCCCTTGTTTAGCAAACCCAACCAGCAGCTCTTGGAGCTGCTCTGCTTATGGAGTAGCCATTGTTTATTCCTTTACTTTCTTAATAAACTTGCTTTCATTTTCTTTTAAAGAGAAACAGAATTGGGAAATACGATCTAAGAAGTGCATTATTTTTAGTACTGTGCTCTAATTTATAAGATCAGAGTATATCAAACTTGGGAAAGAGTTTAAAAATCAAAAGGAGTGAAACTCTCATTTTATTTATCCTATAAATGTTCAGTATGTCTAACCACACCACAAATGATGTCGCTAGGAGTACACTCAGGTCATTGGACTTTTTGTTCTGTATATTTTTTCAATGCAATGTTAATTTACATATTTATATATTTATACTGAGATAATAGAAAATGGTC
Organism: Cebus imitator; assembly: GCF_001604975.1. Lineage (NCBI taxonomy): Eukaryota > Metazoa > Chordata > Mammalia > Primates > Cebidae > Cebus > Cebus imitator. Next base: position 621,908 of record NW_016107930.1, on the reverse strand, counting down.
TCAGCCTTTCTCAGTTATATCTTCAGAATATAAAGAAAATCTGTGTAGTTATTTAAAGAGTGGAGTTTGCTTAATTCCAAAAAGAAAATAGTTTTTTAAAATGTTGTGTAAATAGGGTAAACTGTTTATGTATATACCAAGTTAACTTTATAGGGTAAAATCAATTACAAACTAATTATTTAGTTCCTTATGTAAAGTAGAAAGTTAAAGATATGACTTCAGTGAATCCTAAGGAATGGCGGTAACCTAACTGTAAATATCTTACACAGGATCTGGTTTCATCATGATAACCCAGCTTTAGCACCAATGGCATTCAATGAACCGTGTTAACATAACAACGTTTAAAACTAAATACCACACTATTGCTATATAGGAAGAGAGACTAAAAGGCCTAGATGTTAGGAAGGAATTATCTGTGGGATTCTTATATTTCTGCATGTCTTGAGAGCAGAAGCACTGAACGCCCTTTTTCTGGACTATCTTGTTGAAGATGTTTTATAGAGAATATCCTTGGAAGATAGAGATAGAATCTTGCTCCAGTGTAATAAAGATAATGTCTTCCTCCAAGGCAAAGGGAAGCAAGTTTATGCCAACTGCATTACAGAACAATCAAGCTTCCTCAGTGTGGGTATCCTCTCTTGTAATGTAGTCCATTGCGTTTTCTGGTGTCACCTGCTTCTTTTCTCATTGCCCAGTGGAAATTTTGGCTCTGGGGACTGGCACAAATAATAATACTGATTACTGCTGTTGCTGTAAGCAATATTTTTTCCCCTCTGATCCAGGAGCCTTGTGTCTTCTGCTGGTATCATTGAAACTGTTGCAGAATAACTTGTTCATTTCTAACTAGGATAGAACCTCAAACCTCATCCTCCTAGTAGTTCTTGAAATTGTCATCTTTTTATTCCTCTGAAGTTCATTCTATATACTTTTATTAGGTTAATATTTCCAAAGCAAATAGCCTATCATTACATTTGCATCAGAACCTTTCAGTGCCTTCCAATTAGGTGTAGACTTACACCAAAGAATCCAAAGCTTTTTAATTACATGGTTTCATACCATTTTGTCCAATTAAGTATAAATTCTCACCAAGAAATTAAAAAATTTTCATTATATGGCTCCAGCTTGTTTTGTTTGTTTTGAGACGGAGTCCCACTGTGTCTCCCAGGCTGGAGTGCAGTGGCACGATCTTGGCTCACTGCAACCTTCGCCTCCCAGGTTCAAGCGATTCTCTTGCCTCAGCCTCCTGAGTAGCTTGGACTACATGTGTGTACCACCATGCCTGGCTAATTTTTTAGTACAGACAGGGTTTCACCATGTTGGTCAGGCTGGTCTCGATCTCCAGACCTCATGATCCACCTACCTTGGCCCCACAAAGTGCTGGGATTACAGGCATGAGCCACCACGCCTGGCCCAGCCTGGTTTTAAAAATTGCATTTTTTGTCCCTTGAGCATTCCCCATTTTCACATTCCCATCACCTTTCACCTGTTATTTTCTATCATGTGATTATATTGTCTTTTCTTCCATTTCTGTTATCTTCTAAGAACACTTAATTACATAAAGTTGAACAGTTGGTCTAGTGGTGGCTACAGAGCAGCACCTAGGTCCCCTTTTAGAACTGAAGGACTTGTTTTTCCATTTGCTGCAGGGGCCACAGTACTGTCTGTTCTGGAGGTCAACCTTGGACAAGCAAAGCTTCCTTGACCAAGATCTCTTTCACAGAGGCAGCCTACACTGACTGGCCACAGAAGGGACACTAAGGTCCAGCCTCTCCCCCAAAATTGGGACAGTTCTTATGGTCATCTGAGTTTCAGACCTTCTCATGGGTTTCAGTGATGTCTTTGTTGTGACTATATCACAGTCCTGCCTTTTTCTCTTTCTTTTTAATAAATTTCCTGCAGATAAATCTCTTTGTAAATGCTTGATACCTGGGGAGTCCAAACTACAACTGTTACCATTCTGCCTTAGAATGCAATCTTTTTAAGAAAGGGCTTCCGTTTTGCTTTTGTTCTACTCACATCAGGCACCTCTAATAATAGTTGTTCCATAAATATTTGTTGAATCAAATTGAACTGAATAGGATAAAGAAGCTCATCTTTGCATTTTGATGATTAGTATCCAAAATAAATATAGAATATGGAGCCAGAGAGTATTCTCTAACACAATAGTGAATATGAAGTGATAAATACATTTTATAATCCAGAATCCAGAAAGACCTGTTACTCAAAAGAAGAGTCAATGGGATAATACCGTATGATTTACATCTAGAAAAAGCTAGCTGAATTAAGAAGTCTTATTTTTTCTTTCTAAACAAAAATAATATTTCCCTAAAGTAAGTGAGGGAGTGGTATTCAGAAATAAATTCAGAGAAACGGAGAGAATGTATTTATTTAGCCTTTCCTTTACTTTCATGTATGAGACTAATGTTCTAAACTGAGTGGTAGAATTCATATATTTAAAACCAAATAAGGATGGTTCAAAATTTACTTTTTCTTATTGGTCAGGGCTATTGTAAGCGTCCTCTCAAAAAGCAATCTTGAATTTATAATTCATTTAAACAGCCTTGGCAGGGAGAAAGGTGTCATCGATCATCTTTCTACGATAGATTTCTTTTTTTAACCTTTGCGAGTAGGGAACCCTGATCATCTTAGACATAAGCTGTCACCACTACCATGTGTTTCATTAGAGATTCCTATACTGTCACAAGTCACAGGGGAGATCCCAAACTGAAGGAGAAGACAGTTTACCCTTCTGACATTTCTAGTACAGCATATACATTCTGAATTTTAGCTAATTTTTTTTTTTTTTTGAGATGGAGTCTCTCTCTGTTGCCCAGCCTGGAATGCAATGGTGTACTCTCAGCTCACAACAAACTCCACCGCCTGGGTTCAGTCAATCTCCTGCCTCAGCCTCCCAAGTAGCTGGGATTACAGGTGTGCACCACTATGCCTGGCTAATTTTTGTATTTTTAAGTAAAGACCTGGTTTCACCATGTTGGTCAGGCTGGTCTCAAACCCCTGACCTCGTGATCCACCTGCCTCAGCCTCCCAAAGTGCTGGGATTACAGGCGTGAGCCCCCACACCTGGCTAAGATTTAGTTCTTAATGTGGAGAGTGTTTGTGGGAGTTTGTGCGGTGTGATATTCTAGTATGCCAAGTGGGGTTAATTAAGAAAGATTTTTCTGTAAGAATCGAATCTTGGTGGATGAGAGTGGGGATCGATATAGACCCAGAAAAAGGTCATTACAAATGGTCTTTGGCAATTCAATATGGTGAGCTCAACGGTTGGCTCCAGGTAAATATGTGTTATTTGCCTTACTGGATAAGAAAGTGTGATCCAGAGAGTCATAAAATGGAATGACGCCTGGCTTGTAATGTGTACCTGACATTTGTAGTCTGCTGAAGGCTGGCTGGCACTTGGGGAGGAAGGAACCTGGAAAAGGGCCTAAAAAGCATATTGAAAAGGACTTATCCTTGAGAGCCTCTTCACTGGGCTTTATCTCCATTTTCTAGTTGTGAATTTGGAAGTTTTATCTTATTTCTTGCCTGGGTAAAACAAACAGAGCTGGACCTTGATCCCAATTCTTGATTTCAAGTCCATTGCTCTTTCCATTGTGTTATTACCATTTCCAGCAGTGTTCACGTTACTGGGAAGTCTACCACTGATCTTTGTTTATCATGCCTGCTTATTTTCTTCTATTTTTTCTTCTTCTTGTATTTTAATTAAATATTAAAAAATAAAAAAATCTTGAGAAATTATTCTTGAAAAATGTAAGAACTTTTAAAATAATAGCCAACTATAAGATACTCCAAAGAGCTCTAGGGAAATAGACATAGGAATACTTTTCAAGTAGCAGTTTTGAAAGAAAGCTAATAATATAAGAAACAATCCCAGGATAACAAAACATTTAAGTGTATTTCAACAATAAGTACCCCGTACCCACTTACATTTTCTCATCATTTTTTTAAGCACTGGAAAGCTTTACATAACTGATACCATATTGTAAACTGTGCTTTCAGTTTGATAAAATAGCTGCTAGATTATAAACAAGTGTTTGCTCTTGGGCATGTTGAGTACCGTGTTGAATGTCAACAGGTAGGCTTGTTTCTTGTGTGGGCTTTGCAGTGAATGTTGGATCATGCCCTTCCATTTAAAATAATTCTCAGTCTTTCAGCTTACATATCAGCTATTTTCGCACTTGAGACTTTAACTCATTGGCTTTTAACATCAAGAAGAATAACAACTTTGTGAGCCTGACTGTAGTTTTCTTCCCTGTCTGTGTTTTTTTTTTTTCCCCCAGATGTAGTTCTACTTGAAATGCTATTCTCAGAGAAAATATATTGGAAAAAAGCATAGTTCTTTGAAAAGGGTGTTCTTTAATCATAAGCTGGTGCATTTCATGTCTAATTTATAATCTGTTAGACAACCATGTATTATTATTTGGAAATACTTACATGCCTCTAGTAACATTCTCATTGCACTTATTTCATAATATAATACAAAAATAACAAAGGAATGTGAACAATTTTTTTCTCTTTTATATTTACAACTCATTTTGTGACATGCTACCTATTTGAATTTTTTTCCCCATTAAAAGTAACAAAAGAATAACAAATGAAACCCTTGAGTACTCTGAACAAATGTATGATACTTGGTGCTTTGCTTATTTTCTTCATGGCTTCTCATTGTGGGTGGGAATACAGGTGGCACAGCTCTTAATTATACAGAATCTCCCAAAAATTGGAGGCTGTTAGCATACTGGGTCCTAGGATGCCTGAAGCATACTCTTGTTATTATGAGAACAGTAATGTGTCCACAGATTTCCTATTCCCTCTAGGAGAAAGAACATGGTGCCGTCCTCTTACTCAGCTTCTGATTCTAATTCCTATTATTAGTTTTTGTACAGGTTAGTAGTCTTCTTTTACCTGTTATCTTCCCTCTCTGCTTTTTATTCTCATGATTCTAACCTTACTGTTTTTGTTTTTATTTTTTTAATGCCTCAATTCCCCTTGCCAAAATACTTCAGCGGCATCCTTATTAGTCTCCTAGAGCTGCCTTAAAAAATGATCACACACTTGGTGGCTTCACACCACAGGAATGCATTTTCTCCTAAATCTGGAGGCCAAATGTCCAAAATCAAGGTTTTGGGAGGGCCAGTTTATTTTGGGGGTTCCAAGAGAAAAACCATCCCATTGTCTCTGTCCCAGTTTCTGGTGACTGCCAACCATCCTTGAAATTGCTTGTCTTTTAAACTCAATACCCAATCTCCGCTTCTATCTTCAAGTACTTCTTCTCTTCCATTCTTCTTCTTCCTTTCTTCTCTTTGTGTCCCATCTTTCTCTTCCTATAAGGATATTTCCATTAGATCTAGGGCTCACACTAATCCAGCGTAATCTTATCTAGTTCTTTACCTTTATTACATCTGCAAAGACTGTCTTTCCAAATAAGGTTACATTCTAATGTTCCAGGACAACATGAATTTTGAGGAGACACTATTCAATCCACCATAGCACTCATTGTTTTAAGTTGAAGTCCACACTTTTCTCGTGGTAGAGAAAGCCTCAGATAAACTGCTTTGTTTACCCAGCCTTCTGTCTTGCCAGTGTCCTCTCTCAGGCAGCGAACTCTGGGTCAGACTTCCTTCTATGTATGATATTCCACCTTCAGAAGCACCATCCCTTATTCTTAAATACTTCTCAAATGATACTCTCTCTCCTTCCTACCATTTTTCTATAAATCTCTGGTCTGAGGTTAAAAATCACCTTCTAGACTCTTCTGTAAGACTCTGTTTAAAGCAGCTGTCCCTCTAATGTACTGCAAGAGTGCTTATTCCACAGTCAGTCACTGCTGGGCACTACAGCAAACACTGGAATATAAAAGCAAATGAAATGGATTTGACTCCACAAGGCCTGAGGCCAGCATTACATCACCATGTGTAGATAGAGCATTACCTGTGTCTTCATCTGAATTAATTGCTCAGTTAATGCTACTTAGATTTAGGTGCCCTTCATAAATAGCATAGGAAATATTTCAATTTATTTATACATGATTATTTAGGAGTAATTGCATTAATAATTCTGCATTGAAATACTTGTTTTGTGTTTTTACTCTTGATTTGGTCTGCTTTTTAAAAAACCTTTTATTTATACAAAGATAGCACTGTATTTTCAAGAAATGCCCTTAAAAACTAGTCATCAGCCTTGCCTTAAAACTATTAATAACGATTGGTATGGTACCAGACTTTAAAACTAAATAGAGACAAAGTGAACACAGGCTACATATGATAACAACTCTAAACAAACTTTCTTTCTTTCTTTTTTTTTTTTTTTTTTTTAGATGGAGTCTTGCTGTGTGGTTCAGGCTAGAGGGCAGTGGTGCGATCTCCACTCACTACAACCTCTGCCTCCATAGTTCAAGTGATTCTCGTGCCTCAGCCTCCCAAATAGCTGGGATTACAAGCATGTGCCACCACATCCGGCAAAATTTTTGTATTTTTAGTAGAGATGGGGTTTCACCACGTTGGCCAGACTGGTCTTGAACTCCTGCCCTCAGGTGATCTACCTGCCTTGACCTCCCAAAGTGCTGGAATTACAGGCATGAGCCATGGTGCCAGGCCCAAATCACCTTTAAAGAACTAGTGAAAATTATGGATTCAACTTGACGTTGAGTATAAATTGAGAAGATAATTTTTTGGTTTATCTAAAATATTTCCTCTCCACGTAGAATGACCCAAAATCACTGGCCATGATCAACCCTAGCCATGGCCAGCAGATTTGAGGATCCTTTGAAATGGAGAGAAATCCTAAGCTTAAATACTCCTTCACGTAAATTTTAAGTCAATCTTCTCCATCAGGATGTTCACCTTTGAGGCTGAACCAAGCATTTGGTGACAATTTCTCCTTAATTAGAAGTCAGAAGTAAAAGCTTTGTACTTTAGTGATGATATTATAAAGATTTCAAGGATTACTAGTGATTGATCTTGGAATACATTTAAGTGTTCAATAAAATGACAGAAATCCGGATGCTATGGACATAATGTCTTCCCTTCCAAATATATTTGGTAAATTTTATATCAGTATTCAAGATACAAATCTTATCTTAAAAACTTTTAGTGGGAAACAAGGTAAAAATGTGTGTTTCTTCATCCTTAATGTCAGGGAATTTAGCCAAATACTTTATATGTTTTGAGTGAGCTAATCAAGCTTTTGCATATTTCACAATTTCTTATACTTAAAACTCAAAAATGTGTTTGCTTACTCTGGATCCAGTCAGAATTCCAGAAATGACCACTAAATGCAAAATAAGTTTTTAATTTCTAAAATATAATCCTTGGCTTTAAAAAAGATAAACATGGTTTAATACACAGTCTGAGCAAAAAAATTTACAAAGTAACTTATTTTTAAAATGTTTGGCAGCCAATGATCAAGAAGTAAATCACTACTGAAGTTCATATCTAATGCTTTATGTTTAGACTTCAATCAACTGATAAAAGATGAAGAAGGATGAAATCTGATTTTATACCTCTGTTTCATAATTATCTGAGAAATTAGTAGGAGGGTTAAACTGAGGACCAACCAATTGAAATACGTTCCTGAATGGAGGAGATGGGGATGTCTGCAGCTCTTACTTCTTGGTAGCAAAGAATTAGGTAATTAGGCTTCTGATTTATCAGGAAGAAAACATGCAAAGGTTTTTTTAACATGTGGCATTATTTGTGTTTGAGAAAAAATGGAAATGCCATAATTATCCTGAAACCACCATTCCCGATCCTCCCATTCCCAAGCCTGTTTCTAGGCAGTGAATTATCCCTCTGAATGAAGCCTAGAAATGCTTCTTTGAGGTAAGCGTTCAGTGTTGCACTCAGTCTTGCTACGGACTACAGGGTTCTAAAGACTTAGGGAAGACAATCCAATAACAGTAAATTTCTAGCTGTTGTTTCTTTGTTCTCTGAGGTGGATGAACACAAAATATATTTTAAATTTATAATTGGCACATTTAGAACAGGGAAAAGATTCCTTATGCATTTCCTAATAGTAAATAAAAACTAAATATATTATTCTATTTGTCTTGGTTCCAGAAAAGACTTACCTATTACCTAGTGAAGAATTATTGAGCATGTCTTTGTGAAGTATGTAATTTGACATGCAGTCCTCTCCAATACATAATTGCCAAAATATTAATAAAATTGAGTTGATTTATAGGTTTCTGTAAAGCATTCATTGAAATGCAATGGGTCTGGTCTTATTTTAAAGTCCTACATTTGAATATTATAAAAAATATAGGACTTGATATGTAACAAAAAATTGTTTTGTTGGATAACCAATTATGCCAAAATTTAGTTGCCTTAAACCAACAGCATTTAGTCATATTTTCCTCAAGATATATGTGTGTGTGTGTGTGTGTGTGTGTGTGTGTGTGTGTGTGTGTGGTCTGGGCTGATTCAGCTACGTTGCCTTAGGCAGCCTCACTCACCTGTCTGAGGCTTTAGGGGAGAGACTTGGGCCTTGCAACACGTGGTATCTCATGCTTTAAGAAACTGCCCAGACTTGAATCCATTGTGGTGCAAGAGTCTTCTGCAGCAAGACCCATGTATGAGGATTTTTTCAGCCTCTGCTTCTGTCGTGTTTGCTAATATCCCATTGTCTAAAGTTATTAACATGCCAAACAGAAATAAACTCCACCTCTACAACTTGTAGTTTTATAACTTATATATGCCATACGTGTTCATATATATTATATATATATATATATATATATATATATATATATGATACGTGTAGGTATATATGGTACATGAGTATTTAAAACTACTAATATATTTCGATGTTTTCTTCTGGGATTATAACAACTTAATATATGGCATCTATATGACTATATGTCATAATTCATTTCCACATTTAATATTTAATCGTTTCAATATTAAATAATTCTTCTATCTTAGTACTGTTGTTAATTTCTTTAGCTAAGAAATGTATTTATTACTTTTGAATATTATGTTGTCCTAGGATTATAGCTTTGTATTTAGCTGTCTTTCAGACAATTAGGTTTACTGTCTGCCTCTTAGGTCAGAAAAGAGATCCTGTGGACCACTTGATATATCAAGTTCTGTGATAATAAATTATACCTGGTCATATAAATACAAGAATCTACTATATTTTTTAAAAAACTGTATTTATTACAAAGTTTGAAATTTTTAAAAAGTGAAAGAGTAGATAGAAAATATATTAGTGGTTTGAATTGGAATATACTTGAACTAGCAGTATGAGTTTATAGAATTATTATTTTTTTAATTGTACTTTAGGTTCAGAGGTACATGTGCAGATCATGCAGGATTGTTGCATAGGCACATACATGGCAAGGTGGTTTGCTGCCTTCATCCCTCCATCACCTATATCTGGCATTACTCCCCATGTTATCCCTCTCCACCCTCCCTGCCACCCCCGCTGTCCTTCCCCTAACCCACCCCCAGCAGACCCCCCAGTGTGTGATGCTCTACTCCCTGTGTCCATGTGTTATTGTTCAACACCCGCCTGTGAGTGAGAACATGCGGTGTTTGATTTTCTGTTCTTGTGTCAGTTTGCTGAGAATGATGGTTTCTAGTTTCATCCATGTCCCTACAAAGGACACAAACTCATCGTTTTTTATGGCTGTGTAGTATTCCATGGTATATATACGCCACATTTTACTTGTCCAAATCTATCATTGATGAGCATTTGGGTTGGTTCCAGGTGTTTGCTATTGTAAACATTGTTGCAATTAACATACATGTGCGTGTGTCTTCATAATAGAACAATTTATAATCCTTTGGGTATATACTCAGTAATGGGATTGCTGAGTCAAATGGAATTTGTATTTCTAGATCCTTGAGGATTTTTTTTTTTTTTTTGAGACCGAGTCTTGCTCTGTTACCCGGGCTGGAGTACACTGGCATGATCTTGTCTGATTGCAGCCTCCGCCCCCAGGGTTCTAGGGATTCTCCTACCTCAACCTCCAGACTAGCTGGGATTAAAGGTGCCAGCCACCATGTCCAGCTAATTTAAAATTAACTTCTTATAACATCAAAATTGCTATCTATTAAATTGGAAATGTCTGGCAAAGGATATTCCTATAAACTATTCTAGAAACGCTGGAGATCATGTAATTGTAGAACCTCATTTTTTCATACAGAGATAATCGATTCTGTTTTGGTGAAGTAATGCTCTACAATGGCTTTCTGGAAGCTATTTATCTGAATTGTTAAATACAACAGAATAATAGCACAATTGAATTTGTTCTTAAAAAGGAATTATGTCAAAATAATAAAACATATTATGATGATATACATTACTATAACCTAACAAAATATACAGAATTCGATTTTCATCAAATGTTACTGTTAATGCAGTTTCTACCCACTTTCCTCCCTAACATACACACACTTCGATGAAGCTGACCTACTTCACATTTTCAGCAGAAGGGAAGTTGTATGTGTGAGAAGTGTCAGACGTAGTGTTTCTAAGTTTGTGATTTTATACTGTTTTGCCTTAATTTGTATATATTTTATGATATATCTTCTTTTGGAGGAAAGTGGGGGAGGGTGCGCCTCAGTTTGGTAGGGCTGCCCTAAGGAAGTACCACAAACTAGAAGTCTCAAAACAATAGAAATGTATTTTCTCATGGTCTACAGGCTAGAACTCTGACATTAAAATGATGGTAGGGGCCAGGTGCGGTGGCTAATGCCTATAATCCCAGCACTTGGAGAGGCTGTGGCAGGTAGATCATGAAGTCAGGAGATGGAGACCATCCTGGATAACACAGTGAAACCCCGTCTCTACTAAAAATACAAAGAACTTGGGTGTGGTGGCGTGTGCCCATAGGCCCAACTACTTGGGAGGCTGAGGCAGGAGAATTGTTTGAACCCAGGAGGCAGAGTTTGCAGTGAGCTGACATCGTGCCACTGAGCTCCAGCCTGGGCAACAGAGTGTGACTCCATCTCAAAAAAAAAGAAAAAAGAAAAAAGAAATGATGGTAGAGCCATTATCCTCTGATATCTCTGTGAGACGATGCCTCCTTGCTTCTTTCAGCTTCTGGCAGGCCTCGGGGTTCCTTGGCTTGTGGCAGCATCACTTCAATTTCTGTCTGTATTTTCACTGGCTATCATCTCTGAGTCTGTCTGTGTCCAAATTTTTCTCTTATAAAGCCAATAGTCATATTGAACTAAGGCCCATTGTAATCCAACATTAACTCTTTTTACCCTGATTGTACCTGCAATGAACCCATTTCAAAATAAAGTTACATTCTCAACTGGCTCTTGAATGCTGACTGGATAAACAATGAAATGAAGGCAAAAAAAAAAAAGTTACATTCTTAGGTACCAGGGGTAAAGTCTTCAACATACCTTTTCCGGGAGATAGAATTCAGTCCACAAGAGGACTGAAGGAAGAGCAGTGCTAAAACCTTTGGTACTTTTGCATTAATTAGATACTATAGATGTTCAGTAAATAATAATAACAGTTATTAGTGTTATAGAGAAATGTGTGTGGCACTTATATGGTACCAAGCTTTATTTTTAATATTTTGTAAGCATTTACTCTTTCATTGAATGGAAATGAGAAGCCAAGGGTCTTATCCTGAAGTGATAACATACAAATGAGCAATTTCTGTTTTAGAGTATAAAAGGCATTCTTATAATTACACATTTTGTTTTTGTAATTTTATTATTTTTCATTTGTTTTATTTAAGTAATTTATTTTTTGAGAGAGTCTTGCTCCATTGCTCAGGCTAGAGTGCAGTGGTGCGATTTCAGCTCACTGCATCCTCCACCTCCCAGGCTCACAGGATTCTCGCGGGTCAGCTTTTCCAGTAATTGGGAATACAAGCATGTGCCACCACGCCCAGCTAACATTTTTGTTTTTGTTTTAAATAATCCATGTATTCTAAAAGTTTTTGATGTCTATTAAGTTTTGACTTGCAAAATATTCCAGGGATTTAACAATTTCTCAGTAGGTTTATTTAAACTTTGTTTATTATTAAGAACTGAACCAGTTCCAGATACCATTTTCAGTGAAATCAGGCCCACCATAGCAGCTGAAGTTGGCCATTTTTAATTTTATTTTTATTTATTTTTATTTTGGGAGGTTTTTTTTTTAATTGTCCTTTAGGTTCTGGGGTACACGTGCAGATCATGCAGGTTGTTGCATAGGTACGTCCATGGCAAGATGGTTTGCTGCCTTCATCCCCCCATCACCTATATCTGGCATTTCTCCCCATGTTATCCCTCCCCAACCACCCCACTCCCAATTGTCACTCCCCAACCCAGCCCTCACAACAGACCCCGGTGTATGATGCTCCCCTCCCTGTGTCCATGTGTTCTCATTGTTCAACACCTGCCTGTGAATGAGAACATGTGGTGTTTGATTTTCTGTTTTTGTGTCAGTTTGCTGAGAATGATGGCTTCCAGATTCATTCATGTCCTTACAAAGGACACAGATTCATTGTTTCTTATGGCTGCATAGTATTCTATGGTGTATATGTATATGTGCCACATTTTCCTTGTCCAGTACATCATCAATTGGCATTTGGCTTGGTTCCAGGTCTTTGCTATTGTAAACAGTGCCACAATGAACATATGTGTGCATGTGTCTTTATAATAGAATGATTTATAATCCTTTGGATATATACCCAGTAACGGGATTGCTGGGTCAAATGGAATTTCTATTTCTAGGTCTTTGAGGCATCACCACACTGTCTTCCACAATGGTTGAAGTACTTTACACTCCCACCAACTGTGCAAAAGTGTTCCTATTTCTCCACTTCCTCTCCAGCATCTGTTGTCTTCAGATTTTTTAATGATCACCATTCTAACTGACATGAGATGGTATCTCAATATGGTTTTGATTTGCTTTTCTGTAATGGCCAGTGATGATGAGCTTTTTTTCATACATGCATTTTATTCGAGTCTCTTATTATTGCTGACATCTGTTCAAGTCTTCATTACCATATTACCACAACTGGTCCCTTGTCACATTTCTCCTAATTCACTGTAGCATAAACATAAAATAGAAAAATACATTTCTAGATAATGATAGGGTTATTTGTAAATGAGATATATTTAAAGAATGATTTGCTACATGTTGGACACATGTTACTCATTTCTCAATTTCTTTTTACTTTTACATTAAAAATTTTTAAATACTAAATTATAAACAATATTTAAAATTTTACTCATAAAACAAAAAGCATGTTTTAATACCCAATTATTCAAGATAATTACTTAAACATACATTTAAGCAATGTAATTAATAAAATATTTCTTTGTAAGTTTGATATATGTTACTTTTTTGAATTTCATAATAGCCTAATGAAAGAATGAAAAGTTACATAAATTACATAATTATTGCAATGATCATTCATTCAGCATTTTTAGTAGCAACACAATTCTGTGATATATTATTGTTTTAATAGTGGCTTTTCTTTTTTTCTTTGTCTTTCTTTCTTTCTTTTTTTTTTTTTTTAATGGAGTCTCGTGCTGTCAGTGGGCTGGAGTGGAGCAGTGTGATCTCGACTCACTGCAACCTCCGTCTCCTGGGTTCACATGATTCTTCTGCCTCAGCCTCCCAAGTAGCTGGGATTTCATGCATACACCATCATCATATCTGGCCAATTTTTTGTATTTTCAGTAGGGAAGGGGTCTTACTATGTTGGCCAGACTGGTCTTGAACAACCAACCTTGTGATCTGCCTGCCTCAGCCTCCCAAAATGCTGGGATTTACAAGCTTGAGCCACCACACCCGGCAACAGTGGTTTTTTCAATGATGCTTCCTTAAGGACACTTTAAAAATTACATTAATAGTCTCTCATTGCAAGGTTGGCTGTACATATTTTTGTAGGGTTTATAAAATCACCTGAGTCTATTATTATGTCTGACATTTTCCTAGGGACCAGTTAACTTGTTTATATTCTATGGAAATGTAATACTAAGTGGGAAATGGCAGCAGCAATCACCGATTCTACCTATAATGTATAGTGATAATAGTAACCATAGGTATTAAGAACTTTGCTAAGTATTGTGCTTAAATTATTCTAGTTATTTTCCTCAATAAGGCTGTCTTATAGGTATTTCCATTTTCTTGAGGACAAGGAAGTGTAATAATTAATTTTCTTGAAGTCATACTCTAGTAGATATATTTGGGATTAGGACCCAGGATATCTGGCTCCAGAATATGTCCTCCCAACTGTGATGCTCTACCCAAGGGTGATGGTTCTGCCAGAAAATAATTATTATGTGCCTATGGTATACTTATCTTCAACCCTATTATTACTGAGTGGCCCAAAAAAGAAGCAAAAGTAGGTATCCTTTTCTTTAGGGTATGGAAGACATATGTAGGTGAAACTACTGAAATTAATTGTAAAAGTAGTATATAACATTGTGAATGTTTGTCCTGGAAATGTAGTCAAGATATTAGGCTGAACAGGGGCTAGCTTTTCATTGAATTGGAGCTTAAAAGACATACTGAAGAAAAGGAAAGGCGAAAGAAAGTTCTTCTGGGTGGACAAAAGGGCAAGGGCTAGACCTAAAGAGAATAAAAACAGCATTTGAGAATCAATAAATGAAGTACACTCTTTACCAAAGAACTTGCTCTATTTTAGGTAGTACCTTTGAATGTCACCCTTCAATTTTGAAATATGGGAAGCTCAACAGTAGACCATAACTATTAACAACTAAAATGATTTTATTTATTTATTTATAAATAGATATATTTTATTGCACTTTAGGTTCTGGGGTACATGTGAAGAACATGCAGAATGGTTGCATAGCTACATACATGGCAATGTGGTTTGCTGCCTCCATCCCCATCACCCATATCTGACATTTCTTCTCATGTTATCCCTCCCCAACTCCCTAACCCCTGCTGTCCCTCCCCTAGTCTCCCCCAACAGATCCCAGTGTGTGATGCTCCCCTCCCTGGGTCCATGTGTTCTCATTGTTCAACAGCCACCTGTGAGTGAGAACATGCTCTGTTTGATTTTCTGTTCTTGTGTCAGTTGGCTGAGAATGATGGCTTCCAGGTTCATCCATGTCCCTGCAGAGGATACAAACTCATCATTTTATATGGCTGCATAATATTCCATGGTGTATATGTGCCACATTTTCTTTGTCCAGTCTATCATCAATTGGCGTTTGGGTTGGTTCCAGGTCTTTGCTATTGTAAACAGTGCTGCAGTGAACATACAAGTGCATGTGTCTTTATAATAGAATGATTTATACTCCTTTGGATATATACCCAGTAATGGGATTGCTGGGTCAAATGGAATTTCTATTTCTAGGTCTTTGAGGAATCACCACACTGTCTTCCACAATGGTTGAACTAATTTACACTCCCTCCAACAGTGTAAAAGTGTTCCTATTTCTCCACATCCTCTCCAGCATCTGTTGTCTTCAAATTTTTTTAGCGATTGCCATTCTAACTGGTGTGAGATGGTATCTCAATGTGGTTTTGATTTGCATTTCTCTAATGACCAGTGATGATGAGCATTTTTTCATGTTTGTTGGCCTAATATGTGTCTTCTTTTGAAAAGTGCCTGTTCATAACTTTCATCTACTTTTGAATGGGTTTGTTTTTTCTTTCTTGTAAATCTCTTTAAGTTCTTTGTAGATTCAGGATATTAACCCTTTGTCAGGTGGGTAGATTGCAAAAAATTTTTCCAATTCTGTTGGTGCCAGTTCACTCTAATGTTTGTTTCTTTTGCTGTGCAGAAGCTCTGGAATTTACTTAGATCCCATTTGTCTATTTTGGCTTTTGTTGCCAATGCTTTTGGTGTTTTGGTCATGAAGTCCTTGCCTATGCCTATGTCCTGAATGGTTTTGCCTAGGTTTTCTTCTAGTGTTTTTATGGTGTTAGGTCTTATGTTTAAGTCTTTAATCTATCTGGAGTTAATTTTAGTGTAAGGTGTCAGGAAGGGGTCCAGTTTCTGCTTTCTGCACATGGCTAGCCAGTTTTCCCAACACCATTTATTAAACAGGGAATCATTTCCCCATTGTTGTTTTTCTTAGGTTTGTCAAAGATCAGATGGTTGTATATGTGTGGCGTTGCTTCTGAGGCCTCTGTTCTGTTTCATTGGTCTATATCTCAGTCTTGGTACCAGTACCATTCTATTTTGATCACTGTAGCCTTGTAGTATAGTTTGAAGCCAGGTAGCGTGATGCCTCCCGCTTTGTTCTTTTTGCTTAGAATTGACTTGGCTATGCGGGCTCTCTTTTGGTTCCATATGAAGTTTAAGGTGGTTTTTTCCAGTTCTGCGAAGTCAAAGGTAGCTTTATGGGGATAGCATTGAATCTATAAATTACTTTGGGCACTATGGCCATTTTCACGATATTGATTCTTCCTAACCATGAACATGGAATGTTTCTCCATCTGTTTAAAAATATGGAATGCTTCACGAATTTTCATGTCATCCTTGTATGCCTCAAGTATTTTTTGGAAAATAGTTCATCTTCAGAGACTAAAAATATAATAAGCTGCCAGTTGACTTCATGCACAAAATTCATGCGGAGTACATACAAGCAGCAAAGTTTTAACTAACACTGTAGAATTAGCTTAATAGAAAATTAGTATAATTACATAATTTACATTTATGGAGTGTTCCTAGGAGATGTGAAAATAGAAGAAAGAGTATGCAATGAAATCAAATTTTATAAACCAATGTTTTTCTAAATATACACGTGTTGACTGTGTCTGTTATACCAGAGAATGCTCTTTCTACAGGGCATTAATAAGGGATAAGCATATAATAATTTCCATGCATTAAAACATTTCAGATAGGTGTTCAAAAACTAAATAGATTTTGTATGATATATCTACTGAATACATTTAATGCACTAACAGATATCGGTAAAACTTACAAAAAGAGTATAACATGCAGCATTTCTCAAAATTACTATATGACACACCATTTTGGTAGCAGGGTATGGTGAGTAGATTAGGACAAATCTGCACTCTCGAGGTTTTTAGGGTAAAGGGTTATGTGGACATATTATAGGAAGTAACTGTGGGTTGTTCAGGAAAGTCTTAACCTTCATGAACTCATGTGATGTGGACCATGAGTGAATCAAAGGTTTAGAAAATGGAATATGTCATTTGCAACATGAAAGTTGCAGGTGAAAGGTTCTCAGGAACAAAAATCTCCAAAGAATCCAAGAAAAATGCTCATGAGAGAAAAATCAGTTTTGATCATGTCCCAGACCCAAAGAGCACGAAACATATCTAGTCAAGTCAGAAGTACTCTATCGCCTTACCAGTTTTCTCTCCTTTCTTCCCGTAATGTTCAAAACTGCAGCTAGAAACTAAGGAAATAGGTGAGAAGGGAGGGAGCAGAAGACGGCTGCATTTCCTTTTACTAATTAATGTATCTGCCAGCTATACCTCTGGGAATTCAGAAGAGGGAGAGTAAGCTGTAGCCTCAAATGTCATTGAAGAGGATTGATTCATGTATTAATATATTAATTAATAGATGCTTATTTAATACAAATTTGGTTTTGTGACTTAAAGTGATTGCACAACTATTTATTATCCACAAATGAAGAGAACAGTTAATGATGTGACCAATTTTCAATTATTTGTCTGAATTATTACCCTGAAAATGTAAATATTAAATAAGGAATAGTAGTATCTTAGTTTGCTAGAACTGCCATAACAAAGAACCACAGACTGAGTGGCTTCAATAACAGAATTTTATCTTGTCACAGTTCTGTAGGTTAGAAGTCCAAGATTAAGATGTCAGCAGGATTGGTTTCTTCTGTGGTCTCACTCCTTGGAGTGTAGATGGCTGTGATCCCTCTGTGTCTTCACCTGGTTTTCCTTCTGTGTGTGTCTGTGTGACTGCCCAATTCCTGTAAGGACAGCAGTCATATTGAATGAGGCCCCACTCATTTTAATTTAATGACCTCTTTAAAGAACCTAGCTATAAGTACAGTCCCATCTGATGTACTGGGGATTGGGACTTCAACACACAAATTTTGTGAGGGTGTCACAACTCCTCGTGCCAGGTAGAAAGTTGCAATTTCATCAAGTCATATTCAGTGCATCTGTTGCATATTGATGTATTTTCTGATGTATCAAACTACTTTTGATTTTCTGGAATTAATCAAGCTTGGTTATTGAATAATTGCTCTTACGATGTATTTCTAGATTCTAATACAATTTTTAAATCTATATTCACAAGAGAGATTGGTTTATTGCTTTGTTTTGAATATATTATTTAGGGTTTGTAATATTAGGTTGGCATAAAAGTAATTGAAGTTTTTGCCATGGCAAAAAGTGATTGCAGTTTTTATCTCATGAGCATTTTTCTTGTATTCTTTAGAGATTTTTGTTCCTTTTAATCGCAAAAGTCACAATTACTTTTGTGCCATCCTGATATGTATTATGTTGGCAAATATGTGACAATGCATTAGAAAATCTACAGAAAATGGGGGATTTTCATAGCAAAATTATGTTAAAATTATCAAGGAGAAATGAAAAATTTAAATAGATAACAAAATATAGAAAATTCATGACATATTTACCATTTAAAAATATTCTAGGAATATGATTTGTTATAGATGCTAATTCGTAACATTCTTTGCTACGACATCCTTCAAAACCACAGTGGTTAAAAAGTTTACTTCCCACCTAAGTAAAGTCTGTGGTCTTCTGGTTGGGTGAGTCTCTTTTGCGGCTCTTCTCCAAGAATTAGCTCAATTCATCCAGATATCAAGCAGGTAGGAATTAGGAGAGGAGGCTGTTTAAGGGAGATGTGTCCACTCTAAACTGCCTCAGTAGCACCCCGTCGGCTCAGCTCAGGTTTCAACTGTAAGGCACATCTCCAAGTGAGGGGCTAATTGTGGTCGTTCAGCTGTGCATCCAAGAGTAAGAAACAAGGTTCTTGAGCAATTAGTTAGTCTCTGTTACAGATGGGTTCACAGTTGAGTTTTAGCCAAACCCTAAAAACTCTTAATTACAATATTTTTTAAATTATTCCAAGCTAGGAAAAGAAAAATTGAGTCCCTAGCCTTTCTGACAATGAAAGATAATTTCGCTTTAATTTCAACTTGATTTGAATGATCATGACTTTTGTTAGGCATTAAGTAAAAGATGTAAAACTAAAAACATTTTCCAGCTTTTTTTTTTTTCTACACCAGTATTTTTCAAAATGATGGAGAGCTTCTTGGCTTGGGAAACAACTTCTGGAATATTTTAGATAGATAGATAGATAGGTAGGTAGGTAGGTAGGTAGATAGGTAGGTAGATAGATGATAGATTTTATTTATATGTATATATAAGTATAAATCAAAATAAGAAATATCTTCATTGAAATAGAGTTATGCATCTTTAAATGTTTAATCAACACTTAGGGAGATGACATGGTATTATACAAAATGTGTCCCTTTTAGAATCAAGTGAATCTCCAAATTTCTGGTCTATTGCTTCTCAGTTTTTGACATCATGCAAGTCATTTTGCTTACTTTACCTGTTTTCTCACCTATAAAGTGGACATAAATAAATATAAGAGTATTACAAGATTCATAATCTTTGAATTGACCCAGAACAATGGGCCCTGGAGCATGGCCATCCACATGAAGGTGGCGTTTTTGGTTTTTTCAATCATTATTAATGCCTTTAACATTATATCAAATAATTTACCTTCAGTGTTTTCTCATTTTACAATCTGCAAGGCTTTAATATAGAAAGCAGTGTAATTTCATATTTTGAGTATAATTACTTCATCCCCTGACCCTTTCAAAACATATAACAATCCTAGACAAAATTTAAAAGAAAAAATATTGACACAGCCCAGGCAAAAATAAAACAGACATCTCCAAGGGCTAGGAATTGGACAAAAACAACAATTAGGATTGAAGTTGGTTTCCACTGGGGTCCAGGGAAGAGAAGTTTCAGGCAACTATGAATTGGTATCCATGGGTAACAGAGCTAGAACTAATTCTTGTAAACTTGGAGACCCATTCCAGATTTACTGCTAGAAAACAGCCTGGGGCAGAGTTTCCCAAGCAGAAAGCCAGTTGCCAAGGTTCAGGGTGTCTCTGGAGAGAGAGTCTATAGCTAATTCAAGAAGGACGGGCTATGGCGTATATCAGGAAGAGAAGAGTCTGCAGAGAATATCAGGAAGAAACAAAGTCTGTGGAGAGGTTCCCAGCCAAGCTTCCCTTTGGCAAGCAGCCATGTAACTATATTTCTAATGCCAATATTACCCCCAATCTGCCAGCATAAATACTAACTTTGTATTTGAATACAAAATTGTTAGTTGGAAGAAACTGTAGAACATTTGGGTAGAGAGGGTCAGAGAGAGAGACAGAGAAAAGAAACAAAGAGAGTGACAAGGCAGAGGAAACAGCTCTTCAAGAAGATTTTGCAGTATAAAATTCCAAAACCCACAAGGCAAGTCAATAATTAGTTACTTTATAATCCAAGGCAAAAAAATAATTAGCAATTAAATGAAACAAAGCCACGTTTATTTTCTCAAATGCATAAAATAATAATAATAGCTTTGAGAAAGAAACAGGCATTATTAAACAGAAGCACTTACTAGGGTAGGAAAATGAGCATGAAGAATTATTAGAAATTAAAAAAAAAATTAAAAACCATTCAATTAGTAAACAGGGGGAAAAAAATCCCTGAACTGGTAGAATAATTACTAGAGAGCACAGTTTAAGTGATATCTCTGTTTAAGATAACATTAAGACATTTTTTAGAACGTAGTCTGTAGAGATGTAATATGAAACAGAAATTAATATCCAGGAAGGGTTGACTGAGAGACTTGAAAATAATATCAAGGAAAAGATTAAGAGGAGGTAGAGGAATGAAGCAATCAAAAATTGACGATGGATTTGAATGTTTTCAATTGAAGCAACACTGGGATCTTGGGGTTAAAGCGCACACAAAGGCTGCATGTGATCCACATCTGCCTGTACCACTGTGAAATTACAGAGTGTGTATATTTGTATGTAAATGGTGAGAAAAGACATATAAATTACAAAAGTACAGTGAAGAGGGCGACGTCAAACTTCTCATCAAGGCTAACACACGATGGGAAGCAGTGTTCTTGTTTGTTGTAGTACCAAGAGAAAATCACTTCCAGCTCTGAAGCTGACACCTGCCTGAACTATGGTTCAAGAGTACAAAGAAGAAAGAACACTTTGAACAAACAAATCTTAAAATTTTTATGACACATAGACCCACTCTGAAAGAACTATGAANTCGATGATGGGCCGGAGTCCAAGGCGGTGAGCCTTGGAGATGGGGAATTGTGGACGACAGAGGGACATGGGGGAGGACTCTTTGAGGAGGATTTTAATGGGCCGGTGGTGAGCAGCCACCGTGGGGCTGTCAACATTCCAGACTTGGGGATTTACCTCAGGGAGGAGGGCGACTAGATTTTCTGTGGAGGGTGTGTGTTCAGGGTTGTATGCCAGCAGAAGGAGGTTACATTGAGCGGTTGGGGAGAAGGTAATGTTGGCGTTTAATTTGGAGAGGATGTCTCGTCCCAGCAAGGGCACTGGGCAGGTTGGAATCACCAGGAAGGAGTAAGTAAACGGCACAGAGCCATAGGAGCATGTAAGTGGTGGGTTTGGCTGGGGGTGTTGGGGGTTCCGTCAATTCCCATAATAGAGACCTGGGAAGGGAAAGTTTTTCCAGAATATGTGGGGAGCACAGAGAAGGTAGCCCCCCTGTCGAGCAAGAAGGAGACACTTTTACCCGCTACCTTGAGCGTAACCCTGGGCTCGGCAAGGGTAACCTGAGTTGGGGAGCCAGGGCCCCACTAATCATCCAACAGCCCCAGCAGTTCTGGGAACGGAGAATTCTGGGTGTCTGGTTCCTGGACAGCACGACCAGGTTCCAGGCTTCCAGTGACAACCCCTTGTTGTCCAGTGTGCTGGCCTGGAAGGGCCGGGACCCTGGGTAAACTGGGGCAGTCCGACTTCCAGTGCCCCATGAGCTGGCAAACGGGACATGGCTTGGTGGGTGGACGAGGCTGGGGACAGGTTGAGGACCAGTGCCCCTCTTTTCCACATTTAAAGCATGCCCCAGGAGGAGGGCGAGAACTGCCTTTTGGCTTTTGGGTTCCTGCCGGCCTCAGAGCGGCAGCTAGCAAAGTGACCTTTTGCTTCATTCGGGCTTGGCGGGCTGCCTCAGCTGTGTCCTCCCTGGCGTTAAAAACTTTAAAGGCCATTTTCACCAGGTCTTGTATGGGGTTTCCGGACCCTCCTCTACCTTCTTTAGTTTTGTCCTGATATTAGGGGCAGATTGGGAAATGAAATGGGAGGCTAGGACAGTGGCCCCATTCTGGGACGCAGGGTCTAGTCGAGTATAGCGAACTAGCGCTTCTTGCAAGCGACCAAGGAAAAGGGCGGGGTTTTCGTCTGCCCTTTGAGTGATCTCCCTGAGTTTGTCATAATTGACGACTTTGTTAGAGACTATATCCATACCCCTAAGAAGGTACTGGATCATGCGGTCCCGTTGGGGTGTGTCGGACCTGTGGCCAGTTTGGTAGTCCCACTGGGGGTCCACACTGGGAATAACTTTAGTACCCATAGGGATTTGATTGGGATTTATGGCATGGTTCCTGTCTGCTTGGTGCCTGGCTGCCATGAGGATGCGCTCGTGTTCCTCGGCAGTGAGGGTGGAAGTGCAGATGGCACGTATACTATGGTTCAAGAGTACAAAGAAGAAAGAACACTTTGAACAAACAAATCTTAAAATTTTTATGACACATAGACCCACTCTGAAAGAACTATGAAGGATTTCAATAAAATTAAATATTCATAAATAAATGATTGCTAGGTAATATGAATAAACAAGTGAGATACTTTAAAAGGCAGTATTTTGCAGAGAATCTTTAGAATGGCCAACTATGTAACTTTTCAGAAAAACAATTAGAACCAAGTGTTATAAATTAAACATTTCAAATGCCTTAAGATTGTGAACGGAAATCATCTGAGACAGATCTCAATCAATTTAGAGAGTTTATTTTGCCAAGGTTAAGGATGCCTTCATGACAAGCCTCGGGGGTCTTGACAACATGTGCCCAAGGTAATTGGGGTACAACTTTTGTGTTTTATGATGACATGAGACAACAATAAATATGTGTAAGATATATATTGATTTGGTATTGGTGGGGCTTCCAGGTCACAGGTAGATAAGCAGAAAAGGTTAAGCATTCTTTTGAATCCTCGATCAGCTTTTCACTGAATGCACAATTTAGACTGGCTCAGTGAATCTGCATTTTCACATAAACAGTAGGGCAGAGGAAGCAATGGAATATGCATTTGTCTCAGGTGAGCAGAGGGATGACTTTCTGTCCAGCAGCTGTGAAGATAAGCTGTCAGTTTACATTGCCAGGATGAAATTCAACAGAACTGTTTTACAGTTAATATCTTGAGGCCCATAAGGAATTGCCCTTGCGAATTTCCCTATGTAGGTTGTTCATCTTTGTAGCTATCTTACATTGGAATAAAATAGAAGGCGGATTTGTCTTGGCTTAGTGATTTCAGGATCTGAGATTTTTTAATTCTTTCACAACATCTTTATATGTAAAATGAAATTCCTAAATTCAGCATTATTACTTCTGCAATATTTTGCATTATACAACACCTGAGTGAGAAGGCCTTATAAACTCCAAAGAATCCTTATCTACCTTCGATATGATTTTTTGTTTCATTTTTCTCTTTAAATTTAGTAATGAATTCATATTGTTATGAGATATGTTTAAATCAAATTAATCTCAATGATTAAGATTTCTTTCTCTGCCTTAATTATTCTATTTAAATAAAAAAGAAGAAGACAAGAAATATATACATATAAACTGCAGATCTATTCCTGAATGAGGGAGTTAACTATTTTTCGGAAGTCAAACTGAATTTTAAATGTATTTGAATAGATAATCATTTTGTGTTATAGTCAATCTTTTGAGGAGTGAAAACTACTGATCTCTCACTGCTTTATATTTTCTTTTTAATTTTCATATTAAATTATGTGAAACTGTACACATCCTCACTTTAAAACTGTTCATCTCCTGACATTAAGAATATTTAAGTCTATAAAATCATTTCTAATCTGCAGATTATTTTTCTCCCATTTTTATTTTGGCAAATAAATAAAGTAACATTTAACTTCAGGAGGGTCATAAAAATGACTATCATTCCGCTAATAGATGAAAATACTTTTGAAAGGTCTTTTGCTTCTTTTGTTGGAGGTCCTCCACCCACAGTCCCCACATCTACCCTTCGACAGTAAATCAAGGATAATTGATACGTTTTAACATTTGACTTCCAAAGTGTTGGGCAAATTTTAAAATTTACATACATCTTTCTGTTTTCTGTACTTGAGTTGTGAAAGAAAATAGAATCTTAGGACTCATACTCACTATGCTGAAGGGAATGCTAAGCTTGGGAACTGAGTCAGGCAGAAACTGCCTTTTTTTCTTGTTCACAGATAGCTGTAATTTCTCAGCCCTGTGTCGTAGCCTCATTTTCTCTTTTCACATGTAAAATGTAGATTAACCGAAGCTTATCAGAGCCTTACAAGAATGTAACCATCTGCTTCATGGCCTATCCTCCCTCCCTTTTGTCCCTCCTTGCTTCGTCTCTAAATATCGATGTTCTGAAAACCCCTTTTGGAAAAAGCTCAGGTGACAGATGCTCTTTGATTTGTTTTTTTTTTTTTTCCTCGATACATCCACCTCCTTGGCTAAATAAAGGCATATAGTTTTGGGTCTGCCTTAGTCATCTTTTAGTGTACTGTGTACAAAGTCTGAATGGTAATGAACATATGATCTACAATTTTATTTTAAAATGCTCCTATTTTGAGGGGCAAACATTGTTCATTTGGTATTCTTCTAAATTCTGATAAATAAAAATACTTACATGGGGCTTCCCAAACTAATGTGCTCTCTTCCCATAAAAGGTGCCATCATACCCGTTGTGCTCCAAAAACCTTCCAGTATCCACATAACCTGCCTGAGAACTTTTCTATAAATGTGGGAGGATGCTCTGCAGTTAAGGGCAGCTTCAGAGACATCTTGATTTTTATTTATTTATTTATTTGAGACAGGGTCTCTCATTCTGTTCCCCAGGCTGGAGAGCAGTGGCACCATCACAGCTCACTGTAGCCTCAATCTCCTGGGATCAAGAGATCCTCTCACCTCAGCCTCCCAAAGTGCTGGGATGACAGGTATAAGCTACCATGCCTGGCCTCCAAATTCTTAATCATGCTCTCCTTGAATTTGAATTTGTGTTTTGTAAGTTAAGTCATTGGAACCATCAAGCATGAGGGATGGGTTGAAATGTAGGGGTTAGAGTCTTACATGACCTACCCTGGATAGCTTCTTGGCTGCCTTTTCTTCAACCCTCCTAGCAATTTCTGCTGCTTTCTCCTCCCGGGGGAAAGCAAAGGAGGTGGTTGGGGAGCGCCATGGAGTAGGGTAGAAGGGAAGGAGGAAAGGAAGTATACATAAGCATTTCACTTTTTTGCACCCATTCCCCTACTGTGGGCCTCAGCACACATACTGGAAGAGTGAGACGGGTGCCCAGCACCATCTCGGGACAGGTAGTGCCTAACCCCAGCCCAGGCTGTTAACTCAGTGGTGCATTCACTAGAAGCCATTTGCCCACCCCCATCCAGATACAGAGCATGTCTCCGCTGAGATGCAGTCCATTGCGGTTTTCAGGCTGCTGAGCGGAAGGCCCATGGGAAAGAGACCTTGACTTCCTGCTCCTGCCCTTGGCCCCCACTTTTCATTATGCTCTGGAAACAAAATGCAAGTTCAGTTGCTTACCTATTGCAGATTCTAATAACAGGAGAGAGAGGTCTGGTATTTAAGGTGATTTTTGTTTCAAAACTAGCTTAGAGGAAACAGTACAGGCTTCCTGTCTTAAGGGTTCTGCTTTGCTTTCAGAGCAGAAAGCCATGTTTTAAAATTAGGAGAGGAAGTGAGCAGGGAGGTGGTCTGCATGCTAGGTCAGTGCCTTATTTACCAGAAAGGTGAGCTGGCATTTTCATAGTCAGAGAGAGTTGTAGAGGTGGCTGAAAACTCTCCAGATGGGAGCGTTTTGTAGCGAGACTTTGGGTTGTAAACTGAATGTTATCTCTCAAGGCAACCTCCTGGTGTGTGAGAGTTCCACTCGGGGGTTTCTAAGTCCGTAGTTAGATGCACTTGCCTTGTGGGGAGTGTCTGCTGAAGAGAAGGTAAAAGGCTATAATTGTATTTCTAAAGAGCTAAGAAGGAAGTAGGGGAAAGGAGGAAATGGAAAATAGAAAAGAGAGAAAAAATAATTAAACTATCTCTTAGAATAATGGGGACATTTGAGCGTAGTCTGGGTCCCATGAATTATCACCCATGAGAAGTAACTGAGTCAATCACTTTAAGGTAACCCAACTTCCAGCCTGGCATGGTGGCTCGTGCCTGTAATCCCAGCACTTTCAGAGGCCAAGGCAAAAGGATAACAAAGTCAGGCAATCAAGACCCTCCTGGCCAATATGGTGAAACTCCGCCTCTACTAGAAATACAAAAGGTGAAACCCTGTCTCTACTAAAAATACAAAAATTAGCCAGCTGTGGTGGTGAGCACCTGTAATCCCAGCTACTTGGGAGGCTGAAGCAAGAGAATCGCTTGAACCTGGGAGGTGGAGGCTGCGGTGAGCCAAGATTGTGCCACTGCACTCCAGTCTGACAGACAGAGTGAGACTCCATCTCCAAAAAAAAAAAAAAAAGATAACCCAACTTCCTTGCCCTGACGTGAGATTATTCCAAGACGTGAGTTTTACAGTGTTTCTCAGAGTTCTCCACACCCAATTAAGTTTATTGTGGTAACTGGCTTGATAAAAAAAAATCCTGTATTGAGTGTATTAGTTCATTTTTACACTGCTGATAAAAAGATACCTGAGATTGAGTAATTTATGAAGAAAAATGTTTAATGGGCTCATGGTTCCACATGAGTGGGGAGGCTTCACAATAATGGCAGAAGGCAAAGGCACGTCTTACATGGTAGTAAGTCAGAGAGGATGACAGCCAAATGAAAGGGAAAACCCCTTATAAATCCATCTAATTTCATGAGACTTATTCACTACCATGAGTACAGTATGGGGGAAACCACACCCATTATTCAATTATCTCCCACTGGGTCCCTCCCACAACACATGGGAATTATGGAACTGCAATTCAAGATGAGATTTGGGTGGGGACCTAGCCAAAGTTTCTTTTATGATGATGTTGTTAAAAATGCCATTATAATGACTTTGTATTACTCCCAGTTACCTATATCTCACTACCGCACTTCCATGAATTGTTATGTTACACAGCATTTAAAAGATGTCTGGCTTAACACAAACCACTACATATTTGAATTCCAGGCATTTTGATGTTTGTTTGAGAGGTATAAATAGCCTCTTAAAACTTAGGGCTGTCACTGAAAATCTGGGAAATTTGGTAACTCTATAAAATAGTATATATGCTTTTGCAAAGAATCATAAACATCAAAAACTCTTCTGTCCAATTAGAAAATTGGTATCTCTGGCATATGTGATAGGATATATGTAAATCTTTGGATCTTAAAATATCTCGTGTACTATAGTAATATTATATGTATGCATAACATACGCTTATTTTAAAGTTTCATAAACCAGATTTCTTTTGACAATCAACAACTGAAAACAGAAATATTTAGTTACAAAAGATTAAGAAATTTGCTGAAACTTTTTTTGACTAAATTGCCACATAACATGCAGAAATATGTTATATGTTTTTAGCAAAGTATCCAAAACAAGATTTTTTTATAAAAATTTGCAGTGTATGCTTTGATTCATAACCTTGTAAAATTGTGCATCCACTATAAGCCAGCAATTATAGCACGGAGTGTGAAATAATTAAAAATATCTGAAAATACTTATCTCTCTCCATCAAGTTATTTTGGCAAACACAACAGCAGTAACTATTGTTTAATATTAAGAAAAATAGACCTACTTTTTTTGCTGACTTTTACATACAGTTGCATACAGTTGTGTGATTCAACTACATGTTAAACAGAGATTAATCTGTATTCTGACAAGGTAATGTTAGAAAGATAAATTTTCTAAACTGAAAATATGTCAGTTGTAAATAAGTATAAAATTGTTCATTCAAGGTATTCAACAGATTACAGGGCCATAAGAGGTTTAGAGGAAATACAGTAGACCTAGTAGAATGTGAAAATAATTTCCTAAATTCACATCGCTTTAAAACTACTATTGGTATGACATGAAAATAAGACCAAATTCAATTTCTGGTTTTATATTAAATAAAAAACTGACAAAGAATTGAATTTCTCTATCAGCTAATATTTTAAACAACAAAATCACTTTTTTTTTTTTTTTATGGTGAAAAGATATACATATATTTAGAATTAGCCAGCTGGACTCAGTTTAGATGATCCCAATTTTGTTGGCAACATCCAAAGCCTCGTAATCAGGAGCCAGTCGAACATATGCCTTCTTCTCTCCATCAGGCCGAATCAGGGTGTTGACCTTGGCCACATCAATGTCATAGAGCTTCTACACAGCCTGTTTGATCTGGTGCTTGTTGGCTTTAACATCCACAATGAACACAAGTGTGTTATTGTCTTCTATCTTCTTCATGGCAGACTCAGTGGTCAGCGGAAACTTGATGATAGCATAGTGGTCCAGTTTGTTTCTCCTGGGGGCGCTCTTCCGAGGATATTTGGGCCGCCTCCGGAGTCGCAGTGTCTTGGGCCGCCGGAAGGTGGGTGACGTGCGGATCTTCTTTTTCTTGTGGCTGTGGACACCTTTCAACACTGCCTTCTTGGCCTTTAAAGCCTTCGCTTTGGCTTCGGCTTTAGGAGGGGCAGGAGCTTCCTTCTTCGCTTTCGGCGCCATCTTGTGAAAAGGGTCCAACAAAATCACTTTTTAATAAATAATTTATTGTTTTATACTTAACATATTAGTATCATGAAAATACAAGTGATAGTTTCTTCTCTTTTTAAATATTATAATGTCCTAAGTAGCTTGGGATTTTTTTTTGAAAAGTTACATATATGGTTTAAAAGATAATTATATATGTATATGTTATCTGGGTAAATACAGCCAACCCATCACAGGTTTTCAACTATTTTTTTAATGAATAAATCTATATGCATAGTTCCCCTATTGTTTTATATTATTCTTCTGACAATTGAATTTTTACAGACATTAACTAAATTTAGCTAGATAGGAGGATATAGTTTCAAGAATTAATTTTCAGTAACTTCAGCTAATGATAAAGCTAGTTGATGACCGGTAATTTTGATGACATTTTATGAGTTGTCAAATAATTAGCAAGAACTTTTTTTTTAAAGATCTTACCCTTAATTTTGTAATGTAAGAACATTGTTCCACTTAGCCAGATATATAAGTATCTACCTAACAATATAAATAAGTTATATTTGTTTTTTTAAACATGCGTGAGCCTGCCTATTATGCTGGCGATTTATCTCTTTGCTCTCAGATCCGTTCTGGGTCCTTCTCCCTCTGAATCCGATAGCCCAAGAAATTACTCTTTTCAGGATATCCAGCCAATTGCCTTGCAGCTAGTTTTGGCCAATTGGAGGTGTTGATGGGGGATTTGAAAGAAAGAGGAAGCTTAAAGCTGGAGTATTTTTTTTTCCTCCCTTTGTGTTAGACAGCATCTGTATCAGCAACATCTTTCCTCTCTAAGTTTTGAACACCTGACCTCTGTGATCCTGTTCTTACTTGTCGGTCCCAACTTCTGGGCTCTGCTATTTCTGACTCCAGCCTTTGTTTTCCACACGTGAGGGAGTTGTAGCAGTTTTCTGCCAGTCCCAGGTTGCCTTTACAATCTCTTATTTGCTATATCAAAATTGCTTATCGCATTTCCTATTTAAAGCACCATTCATGGGGTCTGCTTTCCTTGCTGAACTTTGATCAATCAAATTAACCATTCATGTTATCTGTCATGGCACTAGAGAAAAAACAAAAACAAAAACAAAAAACAATATTGATCTATTGATCTTAGAAATAAGGATGTTGAAGCCATTTACTCAGCTTTAATGAGCATGCAAGGATT
>NW_016107930.1:575380-591434 GCF_001604975.1 Cebus imitator | reverse complement strand
TGAAGTCTTGCTCTGTCACCCAGGCTGGAGTGCAGTGACATGATCTCAGCTCACTGCAACCTCTGCCTCCCAGGTTCAAGCAATTTTCCTGCCTCAGTCTCCCAAGTAGGTGGGACTACAGGTGTGCACCACCATGGCTGGTTAATTTTTGTATTTTTAGTAGAGACAGGGTTTCACCATATGGGCCAGGCTGGTCTTGAACTCCTGACCTCATGATCCTCCCACCTCAACCTCCCAAAGTGCTGGGATTACAGGCATGAGCCACTGCACCCGGCCTACTTTTTCTTTACGTCACATTTCAGATTCTTGTCCTACCCGTGCTCTGTCTTGTATTTTCCATCTGTCAGTCTGAAAGTTTTTACCAGCATCATTTATGATTGTTTCTCATGAACACACACACACACACCAGACACAGAGACACCTTCCCTGACCATCCATTCCTATCAGATATAGATCAATTAATACCCTTGTCCTTCCTATAGCCGAATCCCATGAATGAGTTGTTACTGGCATCTACCTTTTAACAAAGGTTAACATCAACAGTGGTACAGTATCCCATTGTTATCTTTAGGGAGTACATTACATCACTCACTTTTATTTTGCCTTCATAGAACTTTTAAAGTCTTCTGTCTACATTGAATTTGACCTTTTACCCAGGCTGTAAATTTACTTCCTTTTGTTTATGATCTTCATGTGTTTTATTGACAAACATTTGCATAAAAATTAGCCAAAGTTTATCAAGTGCATACCATGTATTGGGCACTCTCCTAAGTACTTCATATGTATTTTTCATTTATTTTTTTTCAATACTCATATATCATCCTTGTTTTGCAGATGAAGAAATTGAACTCAAGAGAAACAAATTGCGTAGTTAAGTAATCTACCCAGTCACATAACAGTAAGAGAGAAAAACAGAATTTGAACTCAAACAGTGGGCTTCAGAGCTGCCTTCTTAATCAATTTATTATTCTGCTACTTTGTATTATTCTGACACTTTGTATCAGAAAATGGAGGAAAAGAGAAAGTGACCCTAATGGTTTTAAGTGTTTAATTCATCCTTGCATTCCCTATCACACAATAGTAGTAAAAAAATTTTTAAACTTATTTCAATTATGTGCATGCATACAAAAATTCTAGGTAAAAGGTGGATGGAATACAATGATCATACAAACTAAAAAAAATCTAGAAATGTGGTTCACAGGAGGAAGACTTAAAAAGAGACACAATGCATCTTTTATAAAGCATTTAATGTTACACAAACAGGAAATTAATAGAACTTAATACATTTGACAAATGATATCTATTGGAAATTTTAAAACAAATATTGTTTGAAGTGTTGCTGTAGATGTTGAAATATACTTGTTAATTAAACAGCTTCTATTCAACAAACTCTGGCTGTCTTGGCCTTTGTAATTCAAGAAGAAACAAAATAGGAGATGCAGATTAGAAGAAAGCATCAGAATTTTTTGTCAGGCTTATGCCTGTCTACATAGAAAACCAAAGAAGTTCTCATCTCCACTCGTGGAACTGAGATACTTCAGCAATGTTGCTGCTCATAAGAGCCACATGTAAACATTAGTAACCTTACAAAAGAATAAAAAAAAGGATTAAGATACGTAATTAAAAGAAAGATGTATCTTATAATAACAACAAAACACATTGGATACTCATAGACATTTAAGAAAAGATGTGTAGGATATATATGGATTGCTGAAGGAAGAACTTTATTAAGTTGAGGTATGAATAGGAAGGTGTTAAAGCAAGAATATAAATTTTCCAAAATTTATGTCAAAATTATTTTCTAAAATATTTTCCAGATCTCACAGTTCAATGAAGTGACAATCAAAATCATATCAACGTTTATTTCTGTGGTGATTTTTAAAATTTAATTTGAAGTGTCCTTAACAGAAAGCATACAAAAATAGCCAAAAGAAATCTAAAAAACAGAAGAAGGAAGGAATCAATCTAACAAATATCAACACTTTTTGCATAACTTCTCTAATAGAGTACAGTATTTGTGTAAAAAAAAAAAACCATTAATGATTATATAAATGTGTGTGCGTGTGTGTGTGTGTATTACACATTGGAACAAAATTTGCTACTATGTTTATATTTTTAGTGAATATTTGAGGAAATAAAAAATTAAAATCCAAGAAAATAGCAATTCAATCTTATGTCAGTAAGTAACAGCATAATTGTCAAATTAAAAAATCCGTAAAATGAACATTATTAACAACTAATACAAGACTAGCTCTTGAGTAGACAATTAAATGTGACTAATCAAAAAATTATGACGAAGTTTTTTTCTCTTTTCTGAGAACGAATTATAATTTTTTCGTTACAACTTTTTGAATCAGATATTCTGCTTTTGAGAGCAAATAATTTTCATCACAATTTATGACACAGATATCTTTTTAGTGGAAAGCAGTGAATTGGCTGCCAATTAGATTGATGCTTTTTCAATCTGCCTGCATGTTCTTGAAATAATCCTGAAAGACTTGAATTCAACTTGCTGACAAAAGAATCTGATCTATTCTGCTAGCTTTTTTTTTTTCTTTTTATTCATCCTAAATTATGTTCCATAATCCTGAGTAGATTTTTCACTAGGAGTGAATGAAAATTGATTTGGTCCCAGTTACAGAGGCCATTCAGTTAATTACCCTTATGTTACCCATATACTGGACACCTATGTAAACGAAAGACACTTCTCTCTGAAGTCTCAAGTCAATGAATTTCTTATGGGGCCAGGGCAGAACAGGTAACACTTCAAGTATAATTGGATACATATACTTGTAATTACATTGCCCCACTCAGAAAATCCTCTTACTCAATCTAGTATCTGATAAAATTGACAGATGTGAAAATGAGAAATAGAATTGTTTGTAATGCAGATTTATATTTCTTAAAAGCTATAAAAGTGACCTTTCAAAAGACACTATTATACTTTTTTAAATAAAATCTTGCAGTAAATAAGTTTCCTAAGAGAGTATATATCTAATTCTAGAGAAACTAGAAAACCTAAGTAGCCTAAGGTTTCATAGAACATACGTTGAAATTAATTGACCTAAATGTAAATGACCTTTCCTAACAGTCCATATTGGTGAATATCTGTATGTGCAGAAGTGTCTTAAGAAAATGATGGGTCAGTAGCAGTCTCATATTATGCATTCAGACACTCATTTCTTTTAATTTTCATCTACTTCCTACATTCCACTGCTTTTCCAAGCTTGTAATAAATTTCTCAAAGTCACTTCTTGGCATTTTGTATTGCTCTGACCCATTGCAGTTTCTTTATGTTACATACACCCTTTAAGTCCCCTTTAAAATGGCAATCATCTGTTTTTGTCTCTGACAACTCTCTCCCCAACAAAACGGCATATTTAATTATAACTTTAGGAGGCATAATTATTTTTACACTACAGAATCCAAACAATGGAATGGGTAAACACATATAAGATGATGAGAGTCAGAATAAGTATATCTAAGAGAAAAATTGTTTATATGTTGTCACATGCACTATTGTGACAATACAATAGTATTGTATATGGAAAGCAAGGATCTTCTCCCAATATTTGTAGGCTTATTATGTGATAAGTGATATCCTTTCTGTGGATGAAGAGGTGGAACTAGAAAATGTTGGCAATGCTAGCAGGACACATGTTAGTTCAACTGTATGGAGAATTTCCTGCCAGTCAGTGGGATGAGTTAGCTAAGGACATGGGAACTGTGTTGTGCTAATGATTATCCGAGTACTGTGAAATTTACCCTATTTTCAATGGACAAGTAAGAAATAGAGGAGTAGCTTTTTAATAATAGATCAATTTTGTTCTTGCCAAATGAATATTTAGCCAAATGATGAATTCAACATCCATTTAGTTTAGATAAAACAATGAATTTACAGTAGAGGATTGAAAACTAGGCAAATTATTTGGAAGTGATGCACACGTGAGTATTGTCCATGCAGAGGTGGTAGTTAGTATTACAAAAAAAAAGTGGATGGATTCTTGCTGTGTGAAAGAAACAAAACAAAAGGGCTGGAAGCATGGAAAACTTAGAGGAAGATATTATACATATATATGTATGTATATATGTAATGTAAGGGCATTATACACACACACACACACAGTAAAAATGCAACAGAAAAAAAGACTGATGAACATAATATTAAATAAACTAAAATACTTTATGATAGATGAGAAAATTGTATAACATAAATGCTGGGATTGAAGGACAAAATTTTGGTCCTGGGATTAAAGAATGCTGATAAAGATCAAGAAGTAATAAGAGCAGTGTCTTCATCCCTTTATATTGTTATGTTTTTTAAAATTTATTTATTTTACTTTAGATGAATACTATATCTGGCATTTCTCCCCATGTTCTCCCTTCCCACCCGCCCTCCCTCCCCATCCCCCACTGTCTCTCTCCTACCCCCCTCAACTGCCCCTAGTGTGTGATGCTTCTCTCCCTGAGTCCACGTGTTCTCATTGTTCAACACCCACCTATGAGTGAGAACATACAGTGTTTGGCTTTCTGTTCTTGTGTCAGTTTGCTGAGAATGATGGTTTCCAGATTCATCCAAGTCCCTACAAAGGACACAGACTCATCGTTTTTTATGGCTGTTTAGTATTCCATGGTGTATATGTATGACATTACATTGTTATGTTATAGAACTCTCTAATGGACTGAGAAGATTAAAAACATATAATCTCTTCATTTTTCTCAATGAACTTTTGTAAAAGTATGATGATTGAAACTACTAGTATCAGTCACGATACTCTAGGATATGGAATAGTAATACACAACTGTAACATATCAGTGGTTTCAAACCACACCCAGACTTGTGGAGTGGCCACTCAAACATTGCTAATACTGGAGCAGAGGGCTCTGTGTGGTCTTAATTGGAAAATAAATGAACCAGCCTGGAAATGACATGAGTCAGGTCAAGTGTACCCAAATCTGATTCGTCTGAAAGATATTTAATGGTTGTTTATTCCCAAGCAGTGAGGACATCCTACCGATTCACTAGCTACATCAGAACTGGGTCCTAATGAACATGGGTACTCTACACACGTGTTTTAAAAAACACATATTTTTAAGGATGGTATGATGGACTTGGGGAATCAGAGGGGAAGTTTGGGAGGAGGGTGAGAGATAAAAGACTGCTACTGGATGTATTGTACACTGCTTGAGGAATGGGTGCACAAAAATCTCAGAAAACACCCAGGAATAAATTATTAACATAACCAAACCCACCTGAACTCCCTAAACTATTGAAAAACAAATCAAAACAGTTGTTGCTGTGTTATTGCTACTGTGATACAAAAAATGTAAACAAAAAAAAAAAAATGCCAGAATATCTAAGTCAGTTAAAATAGTGTATTCATGCCCTTCAAAAATTCAGAGGACATAAAATAAATAGTTGGAAGCAAAGAAACTAGAATTGGAGATAATTAGAGTGAACAAATTTGAGGAAAATAACACCAGCAATGCCACTAAAAATTTATGTGAAAAATATTCCCAATTACCAACAAAACACTTAAAAAGTGACAAACAACCTAATCATTTAAGTGATAAATGATCAAAAAAGACATAAAAATAAACTCTCTAGAAATCTGAGATATAAAAAATGGAAAGACTAAGAAACTGTTTTTATCAAATTCATAAAATCATGGAAAATTGTAATTCCTGTTTTTATTTAAAAGAATAGTAAAATGCTTTTTACATACGCTGATGAGATTGTAACCAGAAAAAAATGTTTTATGAAACATTTTGTTCATATGAATCAATTATAATGAGATGGTGTTAAATAGAATATCAACCATAAAGAGAGGTTGCCTAAATTTGAAATCAGATCTTAGCATTCGTGACTTCTGGATGAAAATTGTGCACCCTAATCATTTAAGTATTTATTTATTTCCATCCATCTCCTAGAAATTAGAAACATGCCTGATCAGGTTCAATGCAGCATTGTTTATTTTAGAAAAAACTGAAGAAAACATACAATAAATTATTCCGTAGAGAATTTGCCACATAAAAAGATGAATGTGTCTCTGTAATATAATGAATGCAACATATTTTTAAATGTTCTCATCTGAAAAGGTATTTAATATATTATTATGTGGCAAAAACTAGTGAAGAAAGACTATGCACTGTCTTTTCCACTTGTAGAAGGCATATATTGTACAAGAACAAATAAACACAGAAATATACAAATATTAGAGCAGTTTCTTTTGCCAGATGCAACTATGAAAGAATATTTCTTTACTATTAATTTTAAATATATTTGAATAACCTTAAATTACTTTTATGATAGAAATGTAAAAATAGAAGCTGA
Organism: Cebus imitator; assembly: GCF_001604975.1. Classification (NCBI taxonomy): domain Eukaryota; kingdom Metazoa; phylum Chordata; class Mammalia; order Primates; family Cebidae; genus Cebus; species Cebus imitator. The sequence continues at coordinate 585,100 of NW_016107930.1, read as the reverse complement.
TGGATTCATTTAACATACATTCCAAAATACTATGTTGGTAGTAGGATAAGAACTTAGAAAATTTCATGTACTTTGTGCTGCACATTACAATTTTAAAGTACCTTTAGTAATGTCTGACAAGAATTGATAATATTACACTTATGACCATTGTACAGAATAAAGAGCCAATACTACTAATAAAGGCACATTACCCACAACTGGGGCATGAAATTTTTATTTTCTATTACGATTCATTTTATACAGGTCCTTTAAATGGCCTCTTACAGGCCCATTCCTGCTGTCATCCTGCCCAGCTTGCTTACATAAACAGAAATTTAACAGCCCATATTCTTGAATCAGTACACTTAACATTAAGTGGGTGCTTCTCTGAAATACACGTTTATTAGGAAATATGATGATATTTGTCATTTAATGTTATGCTTTATTTGGTATATGGAAAATTCTGTAAAGTAGAAGCAATTTCCAAATACATAAATTATTTTGTAATGTGCATTTCAAAAACAGTAGATCCATTTTCAGAGTTTTAAATCTGAGCAAGAACAATTCTATTTGCCCTTGATCTATATTGCTTTGTATTGATGGGATGTTTCATGGACCGTTATTGTATAAACCAGATTTCTAACATACTTAGGACCTAAGTTATGTCAGTGCCTCCAATCAACTGCCAGTACCCTCAGTTTTCGTAATATTTGTAACATGTTTATCATAGCTTCGTAGTGGAGGTACTAAAATTATAATTAAAAGCAAGACTGTGTGTTCAGCAAAAGAGAAGAATGTTAAAAGACATTGTTACTGTTAAGATTATTAATAATGCTATTTTTATTATATTCTTTGAAGCAGGCTGTCCAATCTTTTTGCTTCCCTGGGCCACACTGGAGAAAGAAACATTGTCTTAGGCCACACATAATATACACTAACAACAGCTAATGAGCTAAAAAACAAACAAACAAACAAACAAAAAAAAAAACCTCACAATGTTTTAAGAAAGTTTAGGAATTTGGGGCATGCAGCCCATGGGCCGTGGGTTGGACAAGCTTGCTTTAAAGTAATAGCACTGTGCTTAATAAACACCTGGATAGATTTCTCACAAATGATTACTAGTGAGGTTTATAGAACTACATCTGAATTTTGAAACAGGTCTCTGATTAGGCAGAAGCATAATAAGCAACATTCTTTGCTGTCTGTAAGTAACCCCAGTTCTTTGTTATCCAAGTGTTGGAGTTGGGGCAGGCAGCAGAAAGAACATTGTGTTTGTCTGCAGAATACTCTTGATTATCTCTTCAAGGAAAGGAGACTTGGAATAGGTCTTGTCTTCTTCATTTAAGTGTCTGCTTTGGTAAATATATTTGAACTTGTGTGCAAATGACTTTCAGAGTGTTTGCAGCCTGGCAGAGCAAACCATGCTTTTTTGACCTGATTCAAGACTCCCAGAAGAGGGGGCAACTTCCCCAGCTCCATACCTGTCAGCTTTTACCATTTCATGGGTTCTAATATCTATAATTTGTTGAAAACAGCAAATATCACCCAACAAAGTTATTTCATGAAGAGAAGTACCCATTCTCCTTGATTTATGATGAGGTTATGTCCTGATAAACCATCATAAGTTGAAACTATTATAAGTAAAAAATGAATTTAATATACCCAACCTGCTGAGCGTCATAGCTTAGCCTTAACCATATTTGGAGCACTTATATTACATACTGTTGGGCATAATCATCTAACACAAAGCCTATTTTACAGTAAATTGTTGACTATCTTGTGTGATTTATTGAAAGTAAAAGACAAAATGGTTATATGGCTGCTCAAAGCATCACCATAAAGTTTTAAAAAGTCATTAAACCGCATCCTCGTAAGTCGGGGACCATCTGTAGTAGACTTTCTTTCATAAAGCATACAAGTGAGTTCATGTCCATCATAGGGACATGGATGAATCTGGAAACCATCATTCTCGGCAAACTGACACAAGAACAGAAAATCAAACATCGCATGGTATCACTCAGAGGCGGGTGTTGAACTTTAGAACACGTGGACACAGGGAAGGGAGCATCACACACTGAGGTCAGTTTTGGGGGACTAGTGGAAGGACAGCTGTGGGTGGGGAGGGTGGGGAGAGATAATGAGGGTAGAAATACCAGATATGGGTGATGGGGAGAGGAAGGCAGTAAACCACCTTGCCATGTATGTACCTATGCAACAACCCTGCATCATCCGCATGTGTACTCCAGAACGTAAAGTAAAATTAAAAAAAAAAAAAAAAAGAAAACAAGCGATAGCCCACATAAATATGTTAAGGAAAGAATATAAAAGACTGGGGAGAGGAGCAGTTGCTGAGAGTGGGGAATGGGCAAAAGAAAGAGAGACAGACAGATATCAGAGCCATTTCTCCAGGCTTTTTAGCATTATCAGAGGGCAAGACCTTCAGCAAGAAAAAGTTAGGAACATGTTTCCATACTAACATCCATGCTAACTGCACCTCCCACAGGAGTACTAAGAAAGCTCATTGTTGCCTCTTATTCTTTTTTTTTTTTTTTTTAAGGCAAAGTTTCACTTTTGCTGCCCAGGTTGGGGTGCAATGTCACTATCTCAGCTCATCACAACCACTGCCTCCCAAGTTCAAGTGATTCTCCTGCTTTAGCCTCCAGAGTAGATGGGATTACAGCCCTGTGCCACTGTATCCAGCAAATTTTTTATTTTTAGTAGAGATGGGGTTTCTCCATTTTGGTCAGGCTGGTCTTGAACTCACGACCTCAGGTAATCCACTTGCCTCAGGCTCCCAAAGTGCTGGGATTATAGGCGTGAGCCACTGCACCTGGCTGCTTCTTATTCTTATATGATGTTTTAATTATGTTTATATATTGCCCAGTGTTTGGGGAGGTAGTGAAGAGGCTGGCCACATCTTATATTTAATGACATAGAAGTATCTCATTAAATATAAAAGGGAAGTCATTTCACGTGTGTGTGGATGGCTGAATAGACAACAAATCATAAGCAATGCTAAGCTTCAATAATGACTGATCATAACTTTAATTGCCACTCAGTTATTTTTAGAAATAGCTGTCATTTAGTCCATCCCTTAAGGTTCTCCAGCAAAACAGAACCAACAGGATGTATTTACATGTAAAGAAAAAGAGATTTATTTTAAGAAATTGGCTCATGTGATTGTGGAGGTCTAGAGAGTCAAAACTCAAGGTGCTGGCAAGGTTGGCCTCCTTTGAGGCCTGTTTCCTGAACTTGCGAATGTCAACCACTTGCTGCCTCTCCATGTAGTCTTCTGTGCGTGTGCACCTCCAGTGTCTCTTTGTGTGTCTTGAACTCCTCTTATAAAAACACCAGTTAGATTGGGTTATGACCCACCCGAAAAATCTCATTTTAACTTACCTCTTTAAAGGTCCTATCTCCAAATATAGTCACATTCTTAGGTACTGGGGACTTAGGACTTTAATATGTAAATCTTGGGGGACACAGTTGAGCCTATTGCCATCCAGAAGTGAAATTTCTCTTTCTCCATTTTGTTATGTATTGCTGCAATAATATTTTATAATGAATTATTTGTAGGTAATGTTGAAAGATGCAATCAAAACTTCTGTACCTGCTAAAATACTTTTACTCACAAGTTAGAAAAACAAACTCATAACCAACCAACAAACAAAACTCTTACAAACAAATGTAGGAGCAAAAACATGTAAAGATTCACAAAACTAGAATAATGTTGGTTAGGGATCTTTCAGAGTTGGCTTAATTCATTGACCCTGGCTCTGATCCTGTGATTCTGTCAGGCCAACCCTCTGCAATGTCCAGTCTTTGTCCTAGGACAAGTTCTGGGGCAGTATAGCTAGAGCCTCACATCCTCAAGTGATAATGTCCAGAGGAAGAAGGATTTATACTCTCTGAGCCTTTCTTTAAGCATGACAGAATTCCTCCCTGAATTTCTCAGGAAACACATTTTGGTATTTCATTTGCTTGACTAAGGTCATTTTTCCATTCCTGAAGCAACCCCATGTGCATCAAGAAGCTTAGCCTGATTCCTACATTATTTACTAGGAAGAGAAAAGATACATTGTGATTAACTTTAGGGTAAAACTTACTCAATCCCTCAGATTTGTGGAAACCACAGTGGTGGAGAGGTGGACTTGGTTCAGGGGCTAACACTGTAATGACCCCTGCGATTGCCTAGGAAAAAGTAATGCAACTTGCAGTTTAAATTTTAGCACAAACACCTTTAAATGAAGAATATATTTCATAGAAATAATGGCAAATGGTTTTCTGTAAATGTGTGCTATTTCTGGGGAAGTTGAAGAGATTGGCTTTGAAAGGCTAATAATTGTATTATTTCCTGTGTTAGATTATGGTCCAATGACTATAATATCTTTAAACCACAAGAAAATAAGTTGGTTTAATATTGGCTCCCAGGATATAGAATGTTTGTTTATTGTGTGAAGTGATGCATTTAAACTGAGGGCAATTGTAGTTTAATTTCATTTCTAGTGCCTTGAAAACATCTAAAATGTTCATCTCTCTACGACCATTGTAAATTAAGAAACATCAACTCCAGTTTCTGACAACATTTATATTACCTTTATTTTCACTTTCTGGGTTCTTACACATTTGATAAAAAATATGACAGGTTCTTAGAACTCTGAAAATTGTTTTAAAATAATTTAGTTTTTTTTAATTGTGCTATAAACTGATTATTATTTTGCAAATGTTTTGTAGTTTGAAGCAAAATGGTACAGCTCTTAATTTTGCATTTGAATGTCTTCATAGTTCTCCAGTTACTAACACAGCCTAATACTGATATTTGTAATATGTAAGAGACTGTATTTTCATCATAATGTAAGCAATATGACAATGTGTTTTTGGAATATGGTGAGAAAGAAAAGCTTTCTTTTGAGAATTGTTGAAATCGTCACGGTTGGGCCGGGCATGGTGGCTCACACCTGTAATCCAAGCACTTTGGAGGCTAAGGCGGGCGGATCACCTGAGGTCGGGAGTTCAAGAAATTATGATGGTTCTGTGCCAGTGGTAGCATCAGTATATACAGAGCATGAGTGTTTAGAACAATGAGTGTTTATGATCTCAGGAAGAAAACATAAAACAATATTCAGTGATTTAACTAGTATATTCTTGAAGAGCCAAAGAACAAGAAAATAATTTTTATTAAAACGCTCCATGATTATATAAATAAATGAGATCTAATTGAACGATTATGACTAATGTGGTCCACCAATATGGAAAATAAACTCTCCTAGGTCAGAATCTTCCTGCTCACAGATAAATTAAATTGCACAAAGAATGTTCATTGAATGTGGATAACTTGAGTTCATCTTGCGGGAGACCCTCTGAGGACTGCAGAGCATATTTCAGAATCGTCCCACTGAAGAGCGAGGTCTAAGGGGCTTATCCACAGATTTCCATTTCCTACAGGTTAAGCATTGCCTGTGGTACAATCATTGTCCTGAATGTATGCCACACATACCATCACCCTCAGCTCCCTGCAGTCTCAAAGCTTGCTGAAGCATGGAAAGGTAGCAAGCTGCCTGTGCGTAAGGGACCAGTCTGCAGGTGAACTACAGGTTCAGAGAGAGGATATGAATAGGACTGGTTTTGCTGTTGTAAGTTAGGCCAAGTTGTAGTAAGAAAAATGCATCCACAGGCACCTGTGGCTCATTTCTAAATATATTTAAAGTAGAGGCCAGGCGTGGTGGCTCATGCCTGTAATCCAGCACTTTGGGAGGCTGAGGTGGGCAGATCACCTGAGGTCAGGAGCTCAAGACCAGCTTGGTTAATATGGTGAAACCCCGTCTCTACCAAAAAAAACAAAAGAATTAGCTGGGCATGGTGGCACACACCTGTAATCCCAGCTACTTGGGAGGCTGAGGCAGGAGAATTGCTTGAACTCAGGAGGCAGACGTTGTGGTGAGCCAGGATCATGCCATTGTACTCCAGCCTGTGCAACAAAGCAAGATTCCATCTCAAAGAAAAAAAAAAGCCTAAAATAGATAGGAAGAGGACTCTGCTTTGTGCAGTTAATGAGAGATCCAGACTATTGCAGGAGCTGCCACGTCATCAGAGCACATCCTAGAACTCATCCTCTTCCCATTGCATAGCATAGGTAGAGAAACAAGAAAATTGCAGGAAAGTTTTATTACCTCAGCATGAAAGTAGCACACCTCACCACAGCCAGGAACTATCCAGAACTAGTTGCGTATCACAATCTTACGTTCAGAAGGCAGAAAATGATTGAGAAAGAAATGTTCTTTCTACCTGTTGCCATTACTATCTGTGTCATAGTCTATCAGTTTGGTCATAGTAGAAATAGTAGTGGGGGAATAATTGTAATAGTAGTTGTAATAGTACACAGTCATCATTGTAATCATTGTAATTAGTGATGTATAAAGGATCTTCACAACAAAAGAGAATTGAGATATCTGAAATATTTTTCAGAAGGTATTATTTTTAGACAATATAAGTGTTTGACGTTAAGGAGAAAGAAGTAAGTTATCATCCAAACTATATCCAATCAATATAATATCACTGTAAACTGAGGAAAGCCCATCCTAAAATAATTTAAGTACTACTAGCAGTACTGACAGTCTAGAGTACATTGCATATCAGGATAGCTTGATGCAAGGGTACAAATACTGTCATTTATAATCTTACATTTGATTCTGTCCTCTGTGGGGCCTCCATTTCATATTCAGACGAACTTGTTTCATGATAGAATTTAAAAGAGATGGGTTTAGAATAGAGCTGGAGAAGCAGTAAGAGTGCATGAAGTTTAGTTTTTCCTTGACAATGACTGTTTTAAGATATTATTTGCTTTCTAGGCCTATAGGTTGCTTGCTTTGATTATTTCCCTAGGGGTTACTATTCATGGCTTCATCAAAAGTAGAGGCATCACGTTTAATTTTGGTTGCCTAAACCTCCCTCAACTTTTGGATTTTGGTGAGTCCACTCTATGCAGGCACTATTTATGTGTGTTCAAGCTCCTCTCTAGGAATTCATCTTACTTATAAGATAAAGCTACTTCAGGTAGATTCTTTATTCTATGGATCATTTCTGCATCACAGGAAACATACATGAATTCTTCTCTTAGCCAAAGTATAGGTATGCTTTGACTAAGGTATGCTTTGGCAAATTTTTTTGCCAAACAGGAACAACATTCTCCTTCAGACCCATTATTTATTTCATAGCTGTCCCTCTCTTTGGGATTTTCCAGATATGATTTAAACACTGGCCCACTGAATCTCCCTAACTGTAACAGACACATTTCAACCTCCCCAAGTCATCCAAATGAAGTCCCTGTATAAGGCTTATGGTGGGGGAGGGGAAATTACCACCCACCACACTCTCTCTTTAGGAAGGTGTATTTCTCACAGAGCTATCCAAAAAAACCTGATTATATATCATCTTGCCAACTTCAGCAGGTAGGCCTTATATTCAAAGAGAGTAGGAGGTTTAAAAGTACCATGGATTGAATTTTCATGGTCCCCACCAAATTCATATGTGGAAACTTAATCTTCAATGTGAGTGTTTATTTTTAAATGTGAGGTTTTGGGAGGTAATTAGATCACAAGGGTGGAGCCCTTACTAATGTAATTAGTGCCCTTATAAAGAGGCCCCTGAGAGATAATTTCGAAACAGTGAGCAAAGAGTGAAAAGACAGCTGTCTATATGCCAGGAAGTGGAATCTCACCAAAGCTAAAATCTTCCCCTGCCTTGATCTTGAACCTGCAGACTAAAGACCTGTGAGAAATGCATTCCTGTTGTTTATAAGCCACAAAGTCTATAGTATTTTGTTATAGCAGTCCAGACATACAAGGACAAGTTATTTTATGATCTGTAATACTAATTATATTTGAGTTCTACTAAGTTTTAACATTTCAATAAGATGTTAATTTTGCCTTAGGATATTAGTCAAAACTTCCATTTAAGAGACCTACACACTCTTGGGTTTGGTTCAAATCCACTTATAAAAAGTGGTAATTACTTTCCCAATATCTCAGAAAATATTTTATTGACCCTGATGGAGTGATGGGTCCATACCTAATCCCTGAGGGAAAACTTACTTTGATTCCCTTCACATCTGAGCTGGGAGATGGAGCTTCCACAGAGCACATGTTGTAAGAGGCGGAGAATGGATGGTTCTCCCATTCTGGTGACAAAAATAATAGATTCCATTTCAAAACTTTATATTGTGAACTAGGCAGTGAGGGAAGCAATTGAGGGCCTGTTTAGGCTACAGGTAACACAATTTTGGCACATTCATTGATTATCAGTTAAAGGATTAAAGGTGGCAAGGAGAAATGGTATTGTACTTTTCTTCTATATTGGCAAAGATCCTTTGTTGCTTATTCCACGGCCTTTGGCTTTCTGATGGCTTCCAGTGGGAATTGCTTTGGCCTTGTTCTTATGATTTATATACCATTTGCCTGAATAAAAAATTCAGACAATTTTGCATTTTTATAACCATTTGAAAACTCTTTTGATTAATACTTGTATTTGAAATTATTACCATGACAATCATTACACACATCTATCATGATTTTATTTCTTTAGGACATTGTGTGTCTAGCTTCCTAGGACTTTCTAAGAAGGGGTAAAAAGGAATATCATACACAATTATTTTAAATAAATGTCAAAGTACAGTTAGAACAGAATGATAATTTTGATTATTGATTATTTTATAGATTTTATTATGTACTTTTGGTCCATTTTGAGTGTTACTCTAAGTCATGATTCTGTTCCTCACATCTTTCTCTAAATTATATTCTTTAATAGTAGTGTGCATACAGTTTTATATTCTCTTAGCTTTAGTCAAGGGCAGCTTTTTTTCTTAAGCCTTTATATATTCAACAGCTGTCACCAAAATAATATTGAATCTTTAATCCAATTTTCTATGTCAGATAATTCTTTAAAATTTCACGGTTGGTCGCTTTAATTTTATCATCCCTTTGAGAGATGATTTGGACTCTACAATGGTTACATGTGTCTTGGTTAGTGGTCTCAGTCATGGTGCCTTCAGCTGTTCATTTCTGGACCTAGGAGACTTATGCAATTTCCATCATATTGTATTACTAACGAAAAGAAGGTCTTTACAGCTTACTTATTTAGCTGTCATAGTACCTGCATCAAAAGAAAAATACAAAACAAAATAATCTAAATAAGCATTTGTTAAGGTTATAACTCCTGCACTGAATTTATGGAACTATTTTTGGTCAATTTCTGGCTTTTAGGTATAATTAGTAAAAGTGATCAGAGACTATGAATCAAGTTTTCATAAATCGTTATCACTTGTAGAACTCTTTCCAGAGCTAAGAGGATACAACTCTTTGCATACCTACTTCCTAGTAATATTCACGAGCAGACAACTTGCAAGCTCTAGTTTCAAGTTTGTCATCATCCGATTTACAATAATTTATTCTGTGGTGCCAAATTAAACCTCTTGTTCCTAACTGCAGAGAGTTGTTAAGAGTAATAATTTGTCCCAATAAAAGATTTTGGGTAAATTCCCCTTTTGTCTTCCTCTTCTGATGGGTGAGAATAGAGGAATAAATTTACAGGGAAACTTTCAGAAAGAGTGGCAATGGATCAGTTGCACAGGTAAAATCAGCAGCAACTCTCTGGATTTACTTCCAATAAACAGCATCAAAATGATACAGGGTGGGAATTCTGTGAATCTATTAGTCAATGGTGTTGTGTTTTTTTTTTTTTTTTTTT
>NW_016107930.1:566659-574474 GCF_001604975.1 Cebus imitator | reverse complement strand
TGGAGAGAGAGAGAGAGAGAGAGAAGATTTTGCTACATTGCCCAGGCTGGTCTCAAACTCCTGGACTCAAGGAATCCATCTGTCTCAGCCTCCCAAAGTGTTGGGATGACAGGTGTAAGCCACCCCCTACCCTAGCCGTAAAAAGCTTTTAAGAAATACTTGTAACTAGAGAGATTAAAAACAGGAAAAGAATATAATGAGAATAAACCCCACACTACAGAGTGAAGAAATTATTGTTTACCAACAGATGGTACAAGCATCACACACTCACAATATATCCCCTCTTCCATCACATATACTATGATACATATCTATATGTGCGTGTGTTTGTATATTTACACACACCTATACCTAGCTTATATAAGATCCTAAAACTCTAAAATAAGAAGAAACATGGTCTATCCTAAGATTTTACTACATAGTTAAAATCAATACAATTTTTACTTTTCCAGGAATTTTAAACTGTGGGATTATGCATGTGTTCACTAAGGAAAGGGGATGAATGTTAATAAATGAAAGTACATGAATTATATCCCTATGGATTTTTTTTGAATTCCTCTTTTGTAGGGAATTAGTGGAAGTGTTAGCTTAAATAACAATTGAAGTGCCAGCAACACTTTGGTTCACTTTTTCTTCATTATTGTGGTTCCTTTTGTCATAAGATGCAGATCTCTGAAAAATACTGATTTGCTTTCACAAGACCTATTAACTTTCTAGTGTCAGATCTTATATTTTAATTGCAGAGAGAATCTAGTTCCTCCAGCTGACACTACTTAAAGACTCGGAAGCTTTCTGCAACACCTTGAATTTAACAACAGCATGTCTACTAGTCATGCTATTATCTTTCCCTGTTTCCTCAATCTGTGCAGTATTAGAACTTCTATAGAGGATACGATTGAAATGCAGACTTGCTCTGAGCACTTCTTAGATCTTCAGCTCTGACATGGACTTTGGAAGCCTCCACTATTTTAGGGCAGTTAAGGTATGTTTTTCCTACATGCTAATGGCCATTCCTCTAAAGTGCTTTGTGCTTTAGTGACTTCCAAAATCAAAACTTGATGCAGGCTGGCACGGTGCTCTTGCCTGTAATCCTAGTACTTGGGGTGGCTGAAGTGGGAGGATTGCTTTAGTTCAGGAGTTCAAGAATAGCCTAGGAACATAGTGAGACACTTTCTTTCCAAAAAAAAAAAAAAATAGAAATAGTAGCCAACTGTGGTGGTATAAACCTGTAGACCCAGCTACTCAGGAGGCTGAGGTAGGAAGATTGTTTGAGCCCAGGAGGTTGAGGCTGCAGTGAGCCTTTTTTATGTTCCCACACTCCAGCCTGACAGTGAGACCCTGTTTCAAAGAGAAAGAAAATAAAAGAAAAAGAAAAGAGGAAAATAACTTGATGCAACAATTGAATTAAAAACTAATGTCCTTAAGGGGAAAATCAGAGTTATTTAACTCTGACATAGTGATTGCTAATAATTTTCCAGTAGCTTTATGGCTGAGTTCATAACAGCATAAATAATACCAGGACTTTGTAGCTTCTGAGGTTCTTTAATTTCAGAAAGTTAAAATAATTTGGATTTATTTTTTGATCCTCAGTTATCAACAAAAACGTTTAATTTATGCTCAGTATTCTCTGGTTAAAACGGCAAGAAAGTAGATGAAACGTTAATTTAAATATCCATAAAATAGCCACAAATTTTAAAGTTAACATTTAGAGGAACGAAATTCTGTTTTCTGGAAAAGCAATCTATGTGCAAAAAAACTTTATTAAGGACAATCTTTCATTTTACAATAATGAAAGATAAATAAATTGCCACTGTGGTTATTTTCACTCCCTTAAATACAATCACCTTTTGTGTCTGTCAGACTGAAGATAAGAATCCCACAGAGCAAAGCTAAGAACATGTAATTAATTCATTGATAGAAACCATTAAGATTGCATTTCACTATTTTTATAATATTCATATACACTATATTTTTCTTTGCTAACAAGAATAATAAATAATGTTTCATGTGTTTTTGAGATTTGTTAAATTAGCTATCAAAAGCTATGTGGGATTCAAGATCAGGAAGCACAGTGACACATGGAGACATGTATTTGGTCTACATGCAACATCTGTTGATCAGGACCAGCATGAATAAGTAATATATTATAAAAACTATAAGCAGTGATGACAAAAAAAAAGAAAACAGAATATTTATATTTTCATGAATATTCTGTTCATGTAATAGCAACAATTAACAATCACTGCAAATGAATATACTATAATCGATCAAAAAGTGAAAAAGAAAATTAATTAACAATGGAATTAAAAATCACTGAATGCCCTCAATTATTCTTTTTAAGTAAGATCATCTTTTTAGTTCTCATTTTAGAATTTGGACTAATTATTTAATTACATTTCAGAGAAACATCAGCCTTATAAAAACCTCTACTCTAGGCCTTTAAATATAGACTATTAAATATTCTTAATGAACATCTAGCCCATCTGGCATTCCTTTGATCATTTTAGGATATCTTCCCTTCTCTGTCCTTAAATTAAATTATCCTTCCCTTTCACAGATGGATCAGAGGTAGCAGCTTTTTAATAAAATAAGCTAGACTTGTAACTCTGTGATCTTTTTATTAGATTTTTTTTTCATGTACTGGTGCTTTGGACTGCTGCCATTTCCTTATACCTGAACTGAGATTCTTTTTTTCTGCTGTGTCTAGACATTTTTAAATTGTCTTGTCCATGTGGTCATGAATTAGGCTTTATAAAACAGAATAATTACATTTGTTACTAATTGTCAGCTGTTTCTGCTAAAGAGAATCAAGGTTTATTTTCATTTGCTTATTTAAGTTATACTCTAGAAGAGTTTATTCAAATGGCTTTCTTCTAGTTACATACACACACAAATTACAGACAAAAAAAGTTTTAAATTTTCTAATGCAACCTAAACCATTTAAAGTGTAAATTGAAATGTAATTACATTTTCTGAACAAATTTAAATGAGTGTCATGTTTTTAAAGTCTCTATGTTTTTGCATGAGTGTGCAGCACCTCTTATGAGCAAAGTTGTTCAAGGACTGCAGATCGTTTTATTATTTATAAAGAGGAAACTGTTTAGTGCATGGACTCCAGGTCTCCAGCCATATTAAATCTTTAATATTTGGTTTGATTTGTTTCTGCATCAACTTTCTTTTCTTTTCTTTTTTTTTTTTTTTTTTTTTTTTTTTTTTTTTTTTTTAATTAAGGATTTAGTTTGGCCTTGCCTGAACTGAGTACCTCTTTTTGTTTCCAAAAAATTACCCACTGATGCCAATAATATTAGTCAGTCATGTAGATTTTCCTGTATCCTGAAAAAGAGAAATAGGGGAGAATTTTGTATCAAACCACTCAGAACAAGCTAATCACCTTCCTCAAAACCATTTTGTTTCTACAGTCACTATCCAGCCTTCAGGCACAAGTGGGGATCCTTTAATGTCTCCTTTTCATTGTCTTGTTTTTCAGACTCTAGACCCCTCCTAGTTTTTCCACTGATCCCTACACCCATCTTCGATGCTTTCCACATTATCATGCAGAGCAAATTAACCCAGTTTCAGTTTCAACCTCCAGTCTTTAATCTTGCAAATCTACCTCTACTGCTTAGAAGGTGTCTGTGTGTAGAGGAGGGAGGGTGATAAATTTTAAAAAGAAAGAAAAAGTTACATGAAGATTGATAATATGCTTTAACTATTGTTGTAGTGGAGCGAAATAGAAAGTCAACACCAAAACAAAAGTATGCCAAATTGCAGGGTCTTTATTGCCAGCGGGCCACGGAGGACTCGTGTCTCTCCAACCCATGGCCCTGAAAGTAGGGTGTCAAGACCTTTTATTCCCGTAAAACCACCTTGGGAGTGAGAGTGAGGGGCGGAGGTGGGGGTGAGGGGCTTCAGAGATTCTAAGGGCTAGTGGATTCTGTAAATCACCTCCTGGGCAGAGATGAGGGTGAGGGACTCCAGACATTCCAGTGGATTCCAGGGCAAAGAAGAGGGTGAGAGGCCCCGGACACTCCAAGGGCCAGGGGACTTTTGACATTCTGATTGTTACTTAAGTGGTTCACAACAAGATTAGCATTTGTTTACACATTGTCTGGGTAGGGTGGAAATTACAGTCCTTAATTACTTATTACAAGTCGCAGGGGCCAAGATGGCATGGGTTTGGACTGCTTGCCTGTCACATTTGGGTTACAGAGAGCAGTTTCAACAGAAAGCCGAGGTATGGCTGAGGTATGCAGTTTTACGGGGCTTTTACCATGTCACATTATTTGCTGGAAAAGAAAAGAAAGTGAGAAAGATGGAGAAAGAGAAAATTGGGCATATTTCTGGTATTTCCATCTTCGCTAGAAATATTAAATTATACTATGTTGAGTTGTTGCTACATTTAGGCCATTTATTTAAAGGTCCTATTAGGAAATAGATGATCTATATATTTCCTAAATACCTATTTCTCTTTAATTTCCATAAACACATTTGAGATAGTTTATATTATTATGCCCATTTTAGAAATGAAGTAATTAAGGAAATTGTCCAACTTTGCCTTGCTGGTGAGGGTAATTAGCATCCAGGAGGTCTGACTCTAGATTATGCTCCTATGACTATTTTCCCATAGCTTAAATAGCCTGTGGGCTATTGCTCCTAGCCTGGCATGGTGCTGGAAAAATACTTTCAAGTCCTGGAATACAATTTAGGTAATGAAGATTTTCAAATGGTCGACTCTCTATGTCTGTCTCTGGCATTTAACATTTGTTTTATGAATATGGACACTTTTGACATATATGATTGCTCACTCTACTTAAACAAATCTGAATCCTTGATGGTGCTTCTCATTTACTTAAGCCTTTTTCTCAAAGGGAGTCTAAAGAAACTTCATTCTAAGCCCTACATTTATCGTCATGAATTCCAAGTAGATGGTGACTGAACAAATACGGTGTTGTGCTTTCATTAAAAACACTATTGTTTTTTTTCCTTTACCATGATTTTTTTTTAAGTCCTGGGCAGGCAAGTATGTGGCATAATTTCTCAGTGTTAGTGAGTTTTTTGTTTGTTTTGTTTTTTTGGGGGGTACATATTATCGAGAGTTCAATATAGGGTTAAATAAGGCCACCATTGACTCAGGCATTTCATGATTAAGGACCTACTTGCAGCCTGGGCAACTTCACAAACCCATGTAGATTTTACTCCAGCATAAAGCAAAAGGGTTGCATGTACCTTCAAGTGTTAAAGACCAGAACTGTCTGTATGAATTATTTTGTATTCTGAAAGCCATATAGAACAATCAACACAATTAGGGAGACAATGCAGTTTTTCTTGGATTTTAGGAGACTCTGAGGACCAAATCAATTCAGATTCTCTAACTTCCTACATAGTGTATTTTATTAGCTAGAAAGGATAGAGTTTACTAAATGGCACTTTTATTGCTCCCTTTGCCTAGAAAGAGAGCAGTGGGATCTTTAGCTTCTTTATTACAAAAGCAGTCAGATATTTTATACAGTAATAAAAGCACCAGCTGCCATCAGAGACAGCTAAAGCTATGCGATGGGTACTATGAGTACAACATTAGTAATATTTTCTAAGAAAAGTGTTCATTAAAACATAAGTTTTCCCCTAACCCCAAACACTACTGGGACTATAAATAGTTATAGACAAGCTACCTTAAACTGGTTAGAGAAAAATCAAGTTAGGTAATACCTTGACTATCAATGCATAGAATAGAAATACCTCAACTATTAATGCATAGAATAGGAGCTAATAAAGTACAACAAAAATGCATGGGGCAGTTCCTTTATTTCCTTCAATAGTGCATACGTTTTTTTCACTTCTCCACATGTTATATTTCCAACCTTTATATAAAATGAGAAAAAGGGCCTGGTAGAGTGCGTTTGCTAATAGGCATATCAAAATTTGGAAATTTTTTTTCCCGAAAGTTGCTGTGCCTTTCAAGGGAATCTCCCAAATCAATTAACTGCTCTATTTATTAACACTTACTAGCAGCTACTGTCCAGAAGTCAGTAGCTTAGAGCATGGCATACAAGGAAAGGAAAACATTATCAGTGCATTCTACCAGTCAGTATTCTGATTGAAGCAATGAGATTTAAGAATATGAAATTATACTTAGTAAAGTCAAACAAGTGCTTGTGAAAACTATGGACACAACTGGTATCCCAAGAGTTCAGTGGTAATTTGGCGAGGGTTTCAAGGGTAATTTTTCAGAAAGGGAATGAGATTTGAGATTGTTCTTATAAAATGAGGATTGTATATTCCCACATTGTAAACAAAATTATGGAAAATTTGATTAATAGAGACATTGTAACCCAGAGCCTGCCATGTGGTAAGAATTCCAATATTGGCCAAATACTACAATAAGAAATTTTAATTTGCACAACAAATATATGAGATCCATACTGTTACTATCTCTAACCTACAGATAAGAAATAAAGGCTTAAAGAATATCCTTGACCTTGACAAGTTCCATCATAGAAAACTGAGTAGTCAGACTCTGAAGCACAACATTCTAATCCAAATTATTATACAGAATTATGTGCTACCTTAAGTGAAACTTGGAACAAGAATTGGTCTGGAGACTCAAACTACTGGAGGAAGAAAGTTGTTTGGGATCAGGTTTTGAAGGTCTTTAATGTTAGCTTGAAAGAATTAAGGTTTAATAATAGATAATAGGAAGGCAGTGGGTTTGTAAAAGAGTGTGGGTGGGTCTTAAAAGTCTGTGACTCTTTTATTTAAATGTATTCTACTTCTTTCAAATGCAAGAACCTTTAGAAAGAATGTCTTGCATTTTTCAGCAATCCTTAAGAGTAGACATTACACTGGACACAGGATAAATTAGCATAAACTCTTGAGATGAACAGATTTTTAAGGGCACTTTTATTTTTCAAGTCATACCATTCCTGAAATCTGGAACTTGTGCTATATGATAAAATCACTTTGCTATATTATTTTTCCCTAAAACCACTAGTTACGTAATTCAATCTTTTACAACCCATGGAAACTTTGTTAGAAATCATGAAAAAGGTCATTTGGAGAATAAAATATAATACAAAATAAAATATAATTTTGAATGGATATGTGAGAAAATCATTTTTAAAATTTTAAGAAAAATAAAATTTTCTTTTAAAAATAATAAAATTTTCTCTCTGGGAGAGAGATCCAAGTTGGCTGATCACTAGCAGCTCTGGATTGTAGCTCCCACTGAAAGAGCAGAGAACGAGAGGACGCCACACTTTCAGATCAATTTTTGTTGCTCACACACCAGGAGATTCCCAGCGGAGGAGCCCCACGTGTCGCCAGTGCGACTCTTGAGGCCGGTGAGGTGGTTTTGCCACTGCCTTGGAGCGGCGGTTCTTGGTGCAGAGTCAGAAAAGCACCATCAATCTTAAAGCCACTGTTTTGGCCGGAGCAGTGGGTTGCTCAGATTCTAGCGCCGGGAATCAACAAGTTGAACGTCCATTCAGAAACCCAACTATAAAGACGGTAATTATAAAGACCACAGATGGATAAATTTATAACGAAGGGAAGAAAACAGCCTAAAAAGGCTGAGAATGCCCAAACTCAGAACACGTCTCCCTCTACAGGGGATCACAGTTCCTCATCAGCAACAGAACAAGGCCTGATGGAGAAAGACTGTGTTCCATTAGCAGAAGCAGACTTTAAAAAGTGGATGATAAGAAACTTCTGGGAATTAAAAGAACTTGTTCTAACCCAATGCAAAGAAACTAAGAACTTTGAAAAAAGGTTTGACAAAATGTTAAAAATAACACACAATTTAGAGAGGAATATAAGTGA
>NW_016107930.1:545311-565704 GCF_001604975.1 Cebus imitator | reverse complement strand
AAAAAAAAAAAAAAAAAAAAAGACTATATGAGTGGGAGGCTAAGGCACAAGAATTGCGTGAACCTGTGGGAGGCGAGGTGCAGTGAGCCAAGATTGCGCCACTGCACTTCAGTGTGGACGACAGGGCAAGACTCTCTCAAAAAAAAAAAAAAAAAAAAAAGTCTATGTTGCAACCATACAACAAATCGTGAGGGAAACACTGAAAATTATGGTTTCACTAACCAGTTTATAAGTAATAGTCACTGTTTATTTGGAGACGTTTCTGTTTTCTTGGCAGAAAACAATGCAAACAAAGTCAGTTTGGTCACTATAAGCTAAGTTCTATCCAAGAAAATCTTGCCTAGAAAGAGGTCAGCAACCTTCTTAATCTTGAAGACCACCAACACGGCTTCACAAGGAACTCTGGGAGCTGCGAGCAGGAAGCCTTACTGCAGAGACAGTAAACTGGCAAGCCAGTCATGTCGATTTCCTGCTTAAAACTATAAGCAGGGAACCAGATGGCTCCCTGCCGCTCTCACCAAGGCTTACAAGGCCCCAGCACCATCTGTCCTGGGAAATTTCCCCACTCTCCTCTCACTGACCGGCCTTCACACTCTCACTCCAGCCACACGAAGCTCTCCTCCATGCATTCTGCACATGCTGTTCCCTTTGACTGGAACACTCCTGCCGCTCTCTGAGTGGCTAGCCCTTACTGATCCTCAGGTGTCCTTCCCCTGAGCCCCCAAATCTAGGTTAGGGGTCTTCCTAGGTGCTCTCGAGCCCCTCGTGTTTTTCCTTTCATAGCACCTGTTAAGCTGCACCACAACCTCCCACTGATATGTCAGCTTCTCAGAGGCAGTGACTCATCTGCCTTCTTCCTTGTTTTATTTCTATTGCCTACAGGACCTGACACTTGCCAGGCACTTGGCAACTATCTGTTGACTAAATGAATGGAGCAAAATGAGAAAGCAAAGGAGGGAAAAGAGGGAAGGGAGAAAAAACAGCTTTTGAAGGAGCAGGGTGGTGTGTTCATCGCCATAGTGTCATAAGTTTTAGTGACATCATCAGTTACATCATGAGATAACTTCTTTTCCTTCTTGTAAATTGAAAAGATTATATACCTTTGGTTTTCTTGAGCAATGGATGAGCACTTTGGGATCCAGAGCAGGAGAACAACAGAAATAACAACTCCTTGTATTTTCATGCCACTTTACAGCTTTCAAAGAGCAGTATGCTCTTGTATCAATTTGGAGGCAAGCGAGATAGGTATTATTACTCTCATTTTACATGAGGAAACTGAGGCTCAGTGACACATGACTTGCTGAGATCACATGTTTATTAAGCATCAGAGCCAGAGCCCTTGACCAGGCCTTCAGATCCCTTGGTGAAGGCTGATTGGGCCCACTTAGCATGGTGCATAAATCCAGTAACTTGCCTACCACCTGGGGCTCTAGAGAGCAGAGGTTCAAGAGTACAGAGGTATTAGTGTCTATCTTGCACAAACTAAAATCTAATCAATCTAATTTTATAATATACCCAATTTATTCTCCAAAGGTACCATACACAGAATACTATTTCTTAAGAGCAATTTTCTTGAAACAAATGCAAACTCACGCTATAAAAAGGAGCTATAAACCTAGTCAAATAAACAAAGACCCACAAATTGTGACTGCATTAGCTTCTCTGTTTAACTTAATATACAATCTCTTGCTGACATCAATGAGACACTGAGCTCATGTTGAAAATAGCTCTTTGATTTCTGTCATCATGCAAATGAAAATGGCCACGCAGGCAATCAATTATTATTATTATTATTATTTTAAGACTTGCTTTGTTGCCTAGGCTGGAGTGTAGTGGCACAATCTTGGCTCACTGCAACCTTTACCTCCTGGGTTCAAGCGATTCTTCTGCCTCAGCCTCCTGAGTAGCTGGGACTACAGGTGTGCACCACCACACCCCTGCTAATTTTTTTGTATTTTTAGTAGAGATGGGGTTTCACCATATTGGCCAGGCTGATTTCGAACTCCTGACCTTGTGATCTGCCCAACTTGGCCTCCCAAAGTGTTGGGATTACAGGCATAAACCATCGCGCCCGGCCTATTTTTTCTTTTTTTATAGTTTTGGGAAATAACTGATCTATAATTGCACATTTCAAGTTTTTGACACCTGAGAAATCACAATAAGGAAAATTGACATATACAGCATCTTCCTAAAGTTTCTTCTTGTAACTCTCTCACTTCCACAACTACACTGCTCCTGTTCCCGGGCAACCACTGTTCTGCTATCATTATAATTTGCATTCACTAGAATTCTACATAAATTTATAATTATATAAATAGTACATCATGCAGCATGTACTCTTCTTCACCTAGTTTCTTTCACTCAGCATAACTATTTTGAGATCCATCCATTTTGTTGTGTGTACCAATAGTATACTCATTTTTATTGCTGAGTAGTATTCCATTGTAATGAATATCCCGCTATTTGTTTATCCATTCCTTTTTGATGGACTTTTGGGTTGTTTCCACCTTTTGGCTATTAAAAATAAAGCTGTTGTAAACATTCAAAAAAAAATTTTTAAGAAAAATAAAAAATTAAACCTTAGAGAACAGAGAAAATATCAAAAATAGAGAAAAATTTATGTTGCACTTAAAGAATTTTTCATAGTGCAATAGAGTAAGAAAGGGATATATGCTCACTTAATTGTGAACTAAGACCTTATTAAGTAATGGAGAATGTTTTTAAAAGTGAAAGTCTACTTACTGATGTGTCATTTCAGGTAGGCAATAGACATTAAAAAAGCATGATTGGTAGCTATGTTGCTTTCATCAAGTTAAATAAACACCGTAATTTCCAAATTCCTAAGCTGTACAACTGCCACTCATTTAGGGCCATAAAGGGTACTTCTCTGACACCCCCGTAAGCCTACCATAGGACTTGCTCTTTTGTCTTCTTCGGCAGCCACAAGATAGGATGAAAACCCATTGCCTCCCATGTACACAGTGTCACCATAAAAGAAAAATGGCATCTCACCACCCACCACTCCCTGGGAGCTCCCTTTTCACCACGGCTGAATTCTGAGCAGCCCAAGTATATTCCATCTCCCAGGTCTACTCTCTAAGTCACTGTGTCTCATAGGACTGTTTTTTCTAGGCTGAAACTACCTTCCTACCTGTGCTACCATTCCTTTGTAATATCACACTCTTAATTTTCTGTGATTGTTTTTCTGTCTTAATGCCACTGAATTGTATTATCAGAGGCCCTATTCTATAATAAACAAATTCTTTTTTTTCTTTTTTTTTAATTGTACTTTAAGTTCTGGGATAGATGTGCAGATCATGCAGGATTGTTGCATAGGTACATACATGGCAAGGTGGTTTGCTGCCTTCATCCCTCCATCACCTATATCTGGTATTTCTCCTCTCATTATCCCTCCCCACCATCCCCACCCCCGCTGTCCCTCCCCTGGCCACCTCCTCAACTGACTGCAGTGTGTGATGCTTCCCTCCCTGTATCCACATGTTCTAATTGTTCAACACCCACCTATGAGTGATAACATACGGTGTTTGGTTTTCTTTTCTTGCGTCAGTTTGCTGAGAATGATGGTTTCCAGATTCATCCATGTCCCTATGAAGGACACAAACTCATTGTTTTTTATGGCTGCTTAGTATTCCATGGTGTATATGTGCCATGCCACATTTTCTTTATCCAGCCTATCAATGATGGACATTTGGCTGGTTCCAGGTCTTTGCTACTGTAAACAGTGCCACAAGGAACATACGTGTGCATGTGTCTTTATAATAGAGCAATTTGTAATTCTATTTAAACTTTCAATGTCTTCAGGGAAATTTGCCAGTACATTGGAGAATGAACTGTAAAGCCTCTCCTGAGGTTTTCACAGCTTCTGTGGAAGCTGCCTGCCCTCTGATGCTGCAACTTTGGCAGAGGCTGGCTCAGGCCTTTGTCCTTTCCATTTACCATGACTCCACTTGGATCGTCTCTCTCTTACTCCCCTATAATCTCCTAACATCATTGTTATTGCTTTTTGTTTGTTTCTTTTTTAGTTTATTTTTTGAGGACTCTGCTTTAGTAAAGTACAATTTACGTAAATAAAATCCACAAATTTTAAGTGTACAATGTGATAAGTGTTGACAGATGCATTCATTTTTGTAGCTATTGCCACAATCATTACAAAGTACCTCTCCCTCACCCCTAAAAGTTCTCTCGTGCAACCCTGTGTTGTCACGCTCCTCACTCTCTCCCTCACGCCTGGCAATGACTGACTGGCTTTCATTATTATAGCTTTGCATATGGTATTTTAAAATCACTGTCATTTTTAATTGACAGAATAATTGCACATATTTTATTTACAGGGCACTGTGTGATATTTTGATGCACATATACAATGTGTAATGATTACATCAGGGTAATTTGCAAACCCATCACCTCAAACATTTATCATTTCTCTTTTTTGGAAACATTCAACATCCTCTTTTTTAGCTATTTAAATATATAAAATAAATTGTTCTTAATTGTAGTCACCCTGCTACAGAACACTGGTACTTACTTCTCCTATCTTTGCCCTCATTAAACAAGCTTTGGCTATGTACCCATCTCTTTTCTCACCTTGAGTAACCATTATTTCACTCTACTTTTATGAGATCAACTTTTTTTACCTCTCACCTATGGTTAAAAATATATTGTATTTGTCTTTCTGTGATTGACTTATTTTACTTAATGCAATGTCCTCCAGGGTCATCTACATCAACTCAAATAATAGGATTTTATTCTTTTTTATGGTTGACTGGTACATAATTGCTTATATATTTCACATTTTCCTTTTTAAATTTTTTCTTTTTAATTTTTGAAGGAACATAGTAGGTATATATATTTGTGGGATGCATGAAACATTTTGATACAGATATGTAATGTATAATGATCACATCAGGCTAAAAAAGGCATCCATTACCTTAAACATTTATCCTTCATGTCATAAGCAATCCAATTGTATTGTGTTAGTTATTTATAAATGTGCAATTAAATTATTATTGACCACAGTAACCTTGTGACATGAAATACTAGGTTTTATTCATTCTTTCTAACTATTTTTTGTATCTATTAGCATCCCTAATCCCACCCCCCAAACCCTGAACCCTCAACTACCCTTCCAAGCCTCTGGTAACCATCCTTCTACTCTATCTCTATGAGTTCAGTTGTTTTAATTTTTACCTCTTACAAATAAATGAGAACGTGTAAAGTTTGTTTCTGTGCCTCACTTATTTCACTTCACGTAATGACCTCCAATTCCATTCATGTTGTCGCAAATGACAGGATTCCATTCTTTTTATGACTCAGTAGCACTCCACTGTGCATCTATACCACATTTTCTTTCCTCATTCATCTGCTGATGGATACTCAGACTGCCTCCAAACCTTTGCTGTTGTAAACAGCGCTGCAATAAACATGGGAGTGCAGATATCTCTTCATTATACTGATTTCCTTCCTTTTGAGTGTATATATAGCGAGCAGTGTGATTGCTGGATTGTCTGGTAGTTCAATTTTTAGTTTTTTAAGGAACACTCATTCCGTTCTCTATAGTGGTTGTGCTAATTTTCATTCCCACCAAGAGTGTACAAGAGTTCCTGTTTCTTTACATTGTCACCTGCATTTATTAGTGCCTCTCCTTTCGATAAAGGACATTTTTAACTGAGGTGAGATGATGTCTCATTGTAGTTTTGATTTGCATTTATCTGATGATTAATGATGTTGAGCATCTTTCCATATACCTGTTTGCCATTTGTGTTTCTCTTGTTTTTTGTTGTAGTTCCAATTTCATTTAGCTCTGCTCCAATCTTTGTAATTTCTTTTCTTCTGCTGGGTTTGGGTTTGATTTGTTCTTGTTTCTCTAGTATCTTGAGGTGTGGCATCAGATTGTCTATTTGTGCTCTTTCAGACTTTTCAATGTAGGCATTTAATACTATGAGCTTTCCTTTTCACACAGTTTTTGCTGTGTCCTAGAGGTTTTGAGAGGTTGTGTCACTATTACCATTCAATTTCAATAACTTTTTCAATTTTCATCTTGATTTCATTGTTGACCCAAAGATCGTTCATGTGCAGATTATTTAATTTGAATGTATTTGTATAGTTTTGAACATTCCATTTGGAGTTAATTTCCAGTTTTATTCCACAGTGATCTGAGAGGGTACTTGATATAATTTTGATTTCTTAAAAAATTTATTGAGACTTACATGGTGACCTGTCATATTATCTATCTTGGAGAATGTTCCATGTGCTGATGAAAGAAATGTATATTCTGCAGTTGTTGAGTAGAATGTGCTGTAAATATTTTTCAAGTCCATTTGTTCTATGGTATGGCTTAAATTCATTTTTACTTTGTTGACTTTCTGTCTTCATGACCTGTCTAGTGCTGTCAGTGGGGTACTGAAGTCACCCACTATTATAGTGTTGTCCTCTATCTCATTTCTTAGGTCTAGTAATAATTGCTTTGTAAACGTGGAGGCTCCATTGTTAGGTGTATATATATTTAGGATTGTGATATTTTTCTGTTGGACTACTTCTTTTATCATCATATAATGTCCCTCTTTGTCTTTGTTGCTTTAAAGTGTCTTTTTTTTATATATAAGAATAGCTACTCATGCTTGCTTTTGGTTTCCATTTGTGTGTAATATCTTATTCCACTCCTCTACCTTTAATTTGTGTGAATCCTTGTGTGTTAAGTGAGTCTCTTAAAGATAGCAGATGCTTGGTTAATGGATTTTTATCCATTCTGCATCTTTTAGTGAAGCATTTGAGCCATTTACATTTAATGGTTGTTTTTGAGATGTGGGGTATTGTTCTGTTCATCATGTTAGTTTTTGCCTAAATACCTTATTTTTTTCTGTTATTGTTTTATAAGCCATGTAAGATTTATTCTTTAAGGAGATTCTATTTTGGTATATTTCAAGGTTTTGTTTCAAGATTTAGAACTCATTTTAGCATTTTTTGTAGTGCTGACTTGGTAGTGATGAATTGTCTCAGCATTTGTTTGTCTGAAAAAGACTTTATCTCTCCTTCATCTATGAAGTTCGGTTTTGCTGAATATAAAGTTCTTGGCTGAAAATTATTTTGTTTCAGGAGGCTAAAGATAGGACCCCAGTCCCTTCTGGCTCATAAGGTACCTGCTGATAAATCAGCTGATAATCTGATAGATACTTTTTATAGGTTACCTGATGCTTTTGTCTCACAGCTCTTAAGATTCTTTCTTTTGTCTTGACTTTAGACAACCTGATGACTAAATTCCTAGGTGATGATCTTTTTGACTTAAATTTCCCAAGAGTTCTTTGAGCTTCTTGTATTTCCATGTCTATATCTCTAGAAAAACCAGGGATATTTTCCTCAATTATTCCCACAAATAAGTTTTCCAAACATTTGGATTTCTCTTCTTCCTCAGGGATACCAATTATTCTTATATTTGGTCATTTAACATAATCTCAAATTTCTTGGATGCTTTGTTCATTTTTTAAAATTCTTTTTTCTTTATCTTTGTTTGATTGGGTTAATTTGAAAGTCTTGTCTTCAAGCTCTGAAGTTCATTCTTCTACTTGTTCTAGTCTATTAAAATTTTTTACTGCATTTTGCATTTCTCTAAGTATGTTCTTCATTTATAGAAGCTGTGATTGTCTTTTACTTTATACTATCTATTTATCTGAAAAAAATTTTTACAGATTGTGTATTGTTGTTTCAATTTCTTTAAGTTGGTTTTCACCTTTCTCTGGTATCTCCTTGAGCAGATTAATAATCAATAAACTTCTGAATTCTTTATCTGGTAATTCAGAGATTTATTCTTGGTTTGGATACATTGCTAGGAAGCTAGTGTGATATTTTGGGGGTGTTACAGAACCCCATTTTGTCATATTACCAGAATTACTTTTCTGGATCCTTCTCATTTGAGTAGACTATTTCTTTAAATTGTTTTTGAATTTATTTTTGACATGGACTGTTTTTTCTTTTAATTTAATTTTTTAGCCCTCCTTAAGGATCAGACGTTGATGTTTATTTTATCCTAATTTGATTCTTGGGGCTTCTAGAGGTGAAGACTCTGGATGAGATCCTTAGTTATAGAGAGTCTTTATGTGCTGGCTTCCCCTCATGCTTGGTTTAGCAGTTGTATTCTTGGTGTGTGGGCGAGTTCACTGTCTCCTATGGAATTGAAATGACAGTAATCTCTTGAAGCTTATTTCATTCTCTCGTAGTGTGAGCTTTATTTATTATTTAATTTTTTCCTGATGTTTTATTTACTGAGTTAATGACTTAGGCTTCAGACCAATAGGGGAGGTATTCCTGAGTAGGTACTGGTTGTGACTAAGGCAGATGGGTAGATGTAATATCCAATGATGGGCTGAGGTCCCAGCCTTGAGGAAGGTCTTTCATTTAGACACGCTGAGGTTTTATCAGGGAGAAGAGTGGGAGCTACCTCAGCTCCTCTGCCAGATAAGCAAGAAAGCTACTCACCTTATAGCCTCACTCCTGTCCTAGTGTTTCAGCCATTCTGATTACACAGGCACTTCTTTTCATCTACAGAAATGTTTATGTTTTGAGTAGGGAGGAATTATGACTGCCTTTCTTCCAGACATGAATCTTGAGTGTACTCCTCCTGTGGGGCTATACTCAACCTGGATTTTTCCAGAAAGGCCATCTATAGATGCCTCCATGCTGCATTCCTGTGGGGGAAGCTCCAGTTGTGTCTGCAGCAGAGTGCCAAGGGAGAACAAGGACCCCTTCTCCACAGCCCTTCACAATCAGAGAGGCTGCCTGCCTGAGGGGGTAGAGTTGCAGACTTTCCCTACTATACCCAGTACTCAGTGTGTTTCTGCTGTGAGAAACTACCCACTGGCAGAAAGGTGTGGAACTCAAGGCCTGCTGTTCAGATTCTTTTGTCACATGGGTGATCCCTTCATGTCGTGTACTCCCACTTCCCATAGGGATGGAGCTTTCTAAGAGCCAGACTGCAGGGATTGTTATTGCTCTTCTGGATCCAACCACCCACTGGGGTCTACTAGACTCCGGGCTGGTACTGAGGAATGCCTGCAAAGAGTCCTGTGATGGGACCCATCTTCAAGTCTTAAAGCCATGGATACAGGCACCTTCTCTGGTGGAGATTGCAGGGGAGTGATGTAGACTCTGAGGATCCATGGTGAGAAACCTTGGTTGTAGATACGTTCAGTGTACTGACTTTCTCAAATGCTGGTTGTATTAGCAGTGAAGTCACAAGGACAGACTCCAGACCTCTGATTAGCCAGGATGTTGCAGGCGATGAGATTAGCTGTTGTTTTCTCCTTCCTGGGAGCAGAGTTATTCTGCCATGCATTGCTGTAATGGCCTGAATTGGTTGGCCTCCAGCCAGGAGGTGTTCTTTTCAACAGAGTACCAGCTGTGGTAGTAGTAATGGGATATAACTTTGTCTTATGTTGGCCAGACTTTAATGTTTATTTTATCCTAATTTAACTCTTGGGCCTTCTAGGGGTGGCCAACAGAATACAAGGATTAGGTCAGTCTGAGCTCAGACTGTCCTTGGGCAGGGCTTGCTGAGGCAACTATAGGGATTTAGGGGAGTGGCTCTCAGTTTGCTGGAGCAATGTTCCAGAGGGGAGTATGGCTGCCTCTGCTGTGCAGTATAGTTTACTAGAGAAGTGGAGGGGTAGCCAGTAGTGAAAGGCGTCATCCAGCTCCCACCCAGTTGGCAAGGCTGGTCTTGCTCCCTCAGTATCCTATTAACAGCTCTGAATTTAGATCTAGGCAGCCTGCACATAGAATTCAGACCTGCCCCAGACCATAAGCTTCAATACTAAGAAAGCAAGCAGGACTTTCAGGCCACACCCCTCCCAATCTGCCCACAATATCAGCTTCTGCACTCATATCTACAGCAGTTCTCTTTTGACCCCTGGATTCTGCTCAGGCAAATTCATGCCCAATCAATATTATTACAAAATTTAGTTTGAAGCTGCTTTCACCCTGTGATCCTTCCCTAATTCTGCTGGCTGCCTTTCCCAAGGGCCCCTGTGAGATATAGTCAGGGATGGCTTCCCTGGGCTCAAGCTGGAGAATAGGAGTGCCTATAAGGCTCTTCCTGTTGCTACTGCTACAATTATATTTTCTGAGACTCCCTAAATCCATTCCAGCTTTAGGTAAGTTTCAATCCTTCTTCCGTGATCTGGATTGTCTGAATCCCCAGTGGGATTTGTTCAGAGGCAGGTTTTTCTCCTCTCATACTTTGGAAACTCACAGTTTTTCACCTGTCTCATGGAATTTGCAGCAGCATGTCACTTCTTCCAAAAGATCTGTGAATTCTCTCTGTTTTTCTGGTATACTCCTGCAGTGGTTTTTGGAACAAAAGTTCACAGTCTGACTCTCCACATATGTTCTTTCATTCCAAATCAAAGATGCAGTTTAATCCTGACACCTATCCAACATCTTCCTCTTGTTTCCTGTATGTCCTCTTTTGAACAATGACTATTCAGATCTTTTGTCCATTTTAAAGAATCATGTTAGATTTTTTTCCATAAAGCAATTTGATATCTTTATGGATAAATGTATTCAAAAAAAGACGCAATAACCTGTTATCTATGAGAAACATACTTTACCTATAAAGTTATAGACAGACTGACAATACAGGATGCAAAAAGATATTTTATGCTCATGGACACCAAAAAAAAGTGCAGGAGTAACAGTACTTACATGAAACAAAATATATTTCAAGACAAAAACTATAAGACAAAGAAGGTCATTACATAATGAAAAAGCAATCAACTCAACAAGAAGTTATAACAGTTTGAAATACATATCCACCCAACACTGGAGCACCCAGATATATGAGGCAAATATTACTGGTGCTAAGAAGAGAGGTAGACTCTGATACAAAAATAGTAGAGATTTCAACACCCCACTTTCAGCATTAGACAGATCTTCCAGGAAGAAAATTAACAGCAACAACAAAAATCAGACTTCGCCTTCATTTATAGACCAAGTGGACCTAATAGATATTTACAGAACATTTCATCCAACAACTGCAGAATACACATCCTTTTCCTCAGCACATGGATCATTCTCAATGATAGACCATATGTTGGGTCACATAACAAGTCTTCAATATTCAAAAAGTTGAAATAATATGAAGCATTTTTTCTGACCATAATGGAATAAAACTAGAAACCAATAATAAGAGGAATTTTGGAAACTATACAAAACACATAGAAATTAAATAATATGCTCCTGAACAACCAGTGAATCAATGAAGAAATTAAGAAGAAAATTGAAAAAGTTATTGAAACAAATGATAATGGAAATACAATGTACCAAAACCCATGGGATACAATAAAAGCAGTACTAAGATGGAAGTTTATAGCTATAAGTGTCTAAATCAGAAAAGAAGAAAGACCAAATAAGCAACCTAATATGAAAGAACTAGAAAATCAAGAGCAAACAAAATCCAAAATTAGAAGAGATAATGAAGATTACAGCAGATATAAATGAAATCAAAAGAAAATAATACAAAAGATAAAAGAAACAAAAGGTTTTTCTTAAAAAAGTTAAATAAAATTGAAAAAGCTTTAGCAAGACTAAAAAAAAGAAAGATGATCCAAATATATAAAATCAGAGGTGAAAAAGGAGTCATTATAATTGATATTGCAGAAATTGAAAGGATCATTAGTGGTGACTATGAACAACTATATGCTAATAGACTGGAGAATCTAAAATAAATTGATAAATTCCCAAATATACACAACCGACCAAGATTAAACCATAAAGAAATACAAAACCCGAACAGACCAGTAACAACAAGATCAAAGCCATAATAACAAGCCTCCCAGCAAAAAAAATCCCAGGACCCAACAGCTTCACTACAGCATTATACCAAACATTTAAAGAAGCAATACCAATCCTACCCAAACTATTCTGAAAAATAAGGGTGAAGGAAATACTTCCAAATTCATTCTACAAGACCAGTATTATTACCCTGATACTAAAACCACAGACATATCAAAAAACAAAAACTACAGGCCAATACCCTTATAAATACTGATGTAAAAGTCCTCAACAAAATACTAGTAAACTGAGTTCAACAACACATTGAAAAAAAATCATTCATCATGACCACGTGGAATTTATCCCAGGGATGCAAGCCTAGTTCAATATATACAAATCAATGTGATACATAATATCACAGAATGAAGGACAAAAACTGTATCATCATTTCAATTGATGCTGTAAAAGCATTTGGTAAAATTTAGCATTCCTTCATGACAAAAACTCTCAAAAATCTGGACATGGAAGGAACATAATTCAACATAAGGAAAGCTATATATGACAGAACGCTAGAAAAGCTGAAAGCCTTTTCTTTAAGATATGGAGCATGACAAGGCTGCGCTAAGGAATCCTCCATAGTGTGCTGATGTTACATCTGGGGTTTGGTACAGGCAAGGCTGTTATTTAACATATTGATGGAAGTTCTAGCTAGAGCAATAAGACAGGAGAAATAAATAAAGGACATCCAAATCTGAAAGAAAGAAATGAATTTATCCTTGTTTGCACAGGATAAAATCTTATATTTGGAAAAGTTTAAAGAAGTGAAAAATATCTACAATGAAAACTGTAAGACATTGATGAAATTGAAGTGAAAGATAGCTACAGTGAAAACTGTAAGACATTGATGAAATTGAAGAGGACACACAAAAAATAGAATGATATTCTATGTCCATTGATTGGAAGAATCAATATTATTAAATATTGATTCTAATAATCAATATTAAAATGTCCATATTATCGAAAGCAATCTACAGATGTAATGTAAACCATATCAAAATGCCAAGGTCATTCTTCATAGAAATAGAAAACACAATCCTAAATTTTATATAGAACCATAAAAACCCAGAATAGCCAAAGTTATCCTAAGCAAAATGTACAAACCTGGAGGAATAACATTACTTGGCTTCAACTACAGGGGTATAGCAACTAAAAAAGCTTGGTTCTGGCATAAAAATATATTATGTTCCAGTGGAATATAATAGAGAACACAGAAGTAAATCCGTACATCTACAGTAAACTCATTTTCAACAAAGGTGCCAAAAACATTCAGGAAAAGATAGTCTGTTCAATATGCAGTCCTGGAAAAACTTGATATCAATATGCCAAAGAATAAAACTGGAGCCCTATGCTTTCCATATGCCAAACACAAATCAAAATGAATTGAATACTTAAATCTAAGACCTCAAAGTATGAAATTACTAAAATAAAATATTGGAGAATCTCCCAGGACATGTGAATGGGCAAGGCTTTCTTAATACCCCACAAGCACAGGCCACCCAAGCAAAAATGGATGAATGGAATCATGTCAAGTTAAAAAGCTTCTGAACAGCAAAGGAAACAATCAACAAGCTGAAGAGACAACCTACAGAATAGGAGAAAAGATTTGCAAACTACCTATCTGAGAAGATATTTTTATTATTTGCTCAGATCGTTGCCATGTGAATGTAGCACTGTTTATCCCATTTCTACACTGCCATTACTGATAGCATTTCAAGTCACATCCTCATAGTAACTGGCAATCTTAGTTTATGAACTAAAGCCTTCCTCTACACTGACTTTTTCAACATCTTGCACTGCATCAATATTCTTGATCTCATTTTCAATAAATAATACTCCCTACCAAACCAGTTAAGTTCTTACAGGACTACATCCTGTCTTTTCCAAAAACTATACCACTGGCAATCACAAAGGTGGTCAGTTTACTTTCTGACTCCAAATGTCCATACAACTGCTTCAGTATCATTATTCCACTAGTTCTTTCCTTCTTTAATCTCTGCTCTCTGGTATGCCTCTGCATTTTCCTAGCATTCATCTCTGCTATCATAACTTTCATCCCTATTCACCTTAGATCTCATGATTCACTATATCATCTGATATCTCTTTAATATCCGACAATGTCTTATCTGATTATCTTTCTGAATCCCTTTTTGGAAAAAAACAATTCTTCATTCTTTGGCAAATGAAAGTCATAAGTGTGACTCCTCTCATGTCTAATCACAGGCTGCTCAGTACTCCTGCAAAATCCAAACAGCCTGACATCTTTATAAATTCATAACCTGAAATCTCAATTAGATTTATTAGCAATGCCCAACAATCCTCTGTTTTTCACAATTTCATTCTAAATCTTCTCTGAACACAACAGGCCACCACATTTCCCTGTTTTTCATCATTTTATTCTAAATATTCTCTGAACACTTTAAACCATTGACTCCGTTTTTTTTTTTTTTTTTCACTGACTTTAGCTAGCTTTACTCTACAGAGAATAAAGAAATCTTTATATATAAAGTTATTTAGGCCAGGTGTGGTGGCTCATGCCTGTAATCCCAGAACTTTGGGAGGCCGAGACGGACAGATTACGATATCAGGCGTTTGAAACCCGCCTGAACAAGATGGTGAAACCTGGCCTTTACTGAAAACACAAAATTAGCCCAGCATGGTGGCATGCATCTATAATCCCAGCTACTCAAGGGGCTGAGGTAGTGGAATTGCTTAAACCCAAGAGGCAGAGGTTACAGTGAGCTGAGATCACACCCTGAACGACAAAGTGAGACTCCATCTCAAGAAAAACAAACAAACAAACAAACAAAAAAAAAACAGAAAAAAAAAGCATTTACATTTCTTCTACGAAACGCAAGAATCCATCTTCTTTTCAGTACTTTTCTTCCCACCATTCTTCTTTTCCAGTACCATTGAAGAGATGTTTCTTATCTTATGTAATGATAATTTATCTTGCTTAGCTCTAAATTGCGTACACGAATATATATCCAGAAATGAAAAGAACAGTTGAATTTGGTCACTTCTCCTACTTTCTGACCAAATAACCAACCCAAAACTAGCCAGATAACCCACTAATTAATGGATCAATTGAAAGAAAGAAAACAATACACAATAAATCAAATCAACAACAACAACAAAACCTTTTTTAGACCTGGTGTATCTCTTTTCTCCTTTACCATCACATTTTTAACACATTTCCTTACCTTTCACTGGTCTTAAAACTATTCTATATATTGTTCTAATTCTAAAGTTCTAATGAAACTGTTCTTCCCTGTCTTTAATGTTTCTAGATATAATGATTATTTCTGTTTTTAACTTGCTTAGTCTCCTGACAACTTTTGAAATTAGTAACCACTTATTCCTAAACGAAATTTTTCTTCTCTTAGTTTCCATGAAGCCATATTTTCTTGTTTTCATCCTATCATTTTCTGTCCATCTATTATTCCTCTTCTATCCATCTCTCAAATGTAGATGCTCCAAAATGAACTCTGTATTTTTGGCTCTCCTCTATACTTTCTTTAAAAGATTTTATCTAATCTCCTGGCTGCAATTATGATCTACATATGGCAACTGCAGATTTCTGTTTTCCATGGCATTCTCTTTCTTGAGCTCTGGACTCTTGTATTTAATTGGCTTCTGAAAACTCTATGTTAAATGTCCACAGTCATAACTCAACCTGTATAAAACAAACTCATCATCATCTCCTACCTTCTCATCGTGTCCCAAAGCCCAAAATGTAGTTCTTCTCCAGTCTTTCACATCTTAGTATATATTGTCTAGACATAGCTAGTTTTGTCAGTAAAAACTCAAGTACCATGCTTTACTCCTCCCTTTTTTTCAATTTCTACATGTAATCAGTAAAAATAATTAAACTTACATCAGAGCCACATCCACCTGATTCTCCTTAACTCTGCTGCCCACACCTTATGACAATATCACCATTTTTGGTAGATATGGTACATTTTCTGGTAGATTATTCCATAGACTTTGAAGTTGTTTCTCATCATCTGGTCTTATTGAGGGAATGTGTTCTCTTTCCAGGTCCACAAGGGGGCATCGTTTTAAGGGCAAGACTTTCCTAGCACCATGCCCCCTCCCATCTCTCTCCATCTGGGAGATTTTATGGTTTTATGTTTGAATTTTGCGGGTGTGGGAAGAAACTAAGAGTCAATCACTCCAGCGGAAGTTCTAAGGAACTCCTTTCATTGGCCTGGGGTCTTCAGAAGGTGGGGGTTCCTCTCAGGTTAAAAGTCCCCTTCTTTCACACCCCTTTGGACTCCTTGTTTGGGTCCCCTTCCATGAACACTCCCTTCGTGGAAGCCATCTTTCTCCTGGATATCCCCTCTGGGATCCCCTTCCACACTCTCTCATGGAAGCCTGTCTTCCCCTCCTAAATGCCATCTCTCTCTCTCTCTCTTTATTCCCTTCCACTCAGTGTGGAAGCTGCTTTTCTCTCTTGGATTCCATCTTTCTGGATTGTCTCACTCAGTGTGAGAGTTAGCTGTTTCTCTCTCCTTCTCTTTTTTCTCTCTCTAAATAAATCAGGTTCTACAAACGCTTTTGAGTCTGGCATTTACTGCACACTGCACCATGGTCCCCTGTCTCATTCTTGAGAAGGCAGGAGACCAACAACCTAGAAAAACATCCTCTCAGGGGAGCTGAGGGCACCCTGAACCCCTGAGCCCCAATATTACATTATCTCTATCTAATCCATTTCCATAATATAACTAGAGTCAACTTTTTAAAATAACGCCCTAAATCTTTGTCAGTGTCCAAAGTCTTTGACATGGCATGTATGGTATCCCCATTATTTTTCCCCACTCAACTCTCTATACGCAATCTTAGCCACTCTTTACATTGAGTTCTGTGCTTCAGGCACTGTGGGTTTGTTTCCTTTCTGTGGACTTAGAGGAATACTATTTCCTAATCTCTTTACCTTTCTATGCAAACCTTTTTTTCTCTCTTTTTCTTCTTATGTCTTTTGCCAGCCATATTCCTACTCAGCCTTCACGTATGAACTGAATATTACTTCTTTCAGAATTCTTGAGCTGTCAGCTAAAGACTGCGACCAAAATATCCTTGAGATGTAATCTAAACTCATCATATTTTACTATAGTTATTTATGTAATGTTTATTTTTTTATTAGAATGTAAGCTGCGTGAAATAAGGACCATTTAACAGCTCATTCTTTGCTCTACTAAAAGCAGTTAATACAATACTAGCACAAAGTTTGTTCGCAGTAATTACTTTTGGCATGAACAAACTAAATACCAACCTCATGCATTAATTTAACCAACATAGTATATGTTGTGTATTGCACTGTGACTGGCACATAATAAGCACTCAGTAAATTGCAGCTTACCTTTTATGTCCTGAACCTCCTGTATTTGCATAGACTGGATATGATAAATATGAAACAAAGAAAAATGATTTCACCATTATTCATGTCTTCTGATATAGTATGTTTAGTATATTGAATATATATATGTATACATATATAATTTATCAAATAAATATTAACCATTGTTATTGGCAAATATAAAATAATGCTCTATAATACATAATTGAATTTTTTTTACCTGTAATCACAATTGCTATGCAATTATCGCGTATAAAAAATTAAAAATCTTTCACATATTAGATATATTTTCTTAAGTCAAACAAAAAGAACTAAAATATCAAACTGAGTTTCCCTAACTTTGAATGATGTTTAAGTTTCTTATAAATGTAAAATGGTTGATTAGTTACTTTTTTACTTTTTGAGACAGAGTCTCACTCGGTCACCAGGTTAGAGTGCAGTGGTTCAATCTAGGCTCACTGCAACCTCTTCCTCCCCGGTTCAAGCGATTCTCCTGCCTCAGCCTTTTGCCTAGCTGGGACTACAGGCACCACCATGCCCAGCTATTTTTCAGTATTTTAGTAGAGTTGGGTTTCACCATGGTGGCCAATGTCTTGATCTGCTGACTTCTTGATCTGCCCGCTCCGGCCTCCCAAAGTGCTGGGATTATAGGCGTGAGCCACCACGTCTGGCTGATTAATTACTTTTCTTATTTGAACTTTTTCATGCTTTATTCTTCAGTTGACTTATTCAATACATTTCTTTTCTTTAGCTACAACTTAGCTATAGATTTTTAAATTCACCTCTAGAAATCAATGTATTTTTGGCAGGTAGAACCATACTCATACATATGCTTGATATAAACAATGCTGAGTCTCATATGTGACAAAAATATGTTTTTAAATATAGATTTGGTCATTGTTTATATTCCAATAAGTTGTATAGTTCTACCCCATCTCCTCTGGAGAAACATGTAAATACACAAAGTTCTTAATGTTATAATACAAATTCATTTATAGCAGTCTTTGCTCAAAACTCACAGTGCCTTCTAATTACTTAAAAGTATAATAATCAAATCCCCTAGAATAGTGGTTATAATTCCAAAGCATTTTTTGTTCTAAGACACTCATTTAGCTTTCTACTGATACTATTCATTCATTTAAAAATATATATAATTAATCTGCTGGGCTAAATGTGGCCCCGAAAATGCCTATCATTCTTCCAAAATTCTGAACACCCAGTCTCATTCTGCTTAGGTTTTAGTGCCTAGAGTAAATGCCAATGTATCCATGAATTCTTTATTTCTCTAGATAATTTCTCTAGTTAATTTTCTTCTCTTCTTCCTCTATGCTTCCATTGAACTTTGTTGTAGTTTATT
Source organism: Cebus imitator (assembly GCF_001604975.1). Taxonomy (NCBI): domain Eukaryota; kingdom Metazoa; phylum Chordata; class Mammalia; order Primates; family Cebidae; genus Cebus; species Cebus imitator. The sequence goes on along the minus strand of NW_016107930.1, from coordinate 547,150 downwards.
ATAGCACTGAGAATATTCTTTTGTTTCTATTATAATTATTTACCTATGTACATATCAAATGTACATTTTCCTTGAAGGCAAGGATCATGCTTCATTAATGTTTCTTATGCTTTAACATGTATACAGAATATATTCCTATCAGATGAAAATATTACTACTATTTAAAAGGCTTGCCTCTAGGCTTAATTTAATTAGCAATTTTTTCTATTATATTTAAGAGGTTCTATACATAATACTAATAGTCTGACAGAAGTAGAAGGAAGATTATATAATGGAAAATCAGACACATTTTGCCTATTCAAGGAGACATTGTCAATTAAAGAGGAATTAGTTACATAAACCATCTCTCCAATCCCTATATATAACAAAAGAAAGAAGCAGCAGCTTCTCCGCTCCTTCTGGAATCTCTCCCTGGTTCAGCCCGCCTGCCTCCACTCCTGCCTCCACCATGTCCATCAGGGTGACCCAGAAGGCCTACAGGTGTCCACCTCTGGCCCCGGGGCCTTCAGCAGCTTCACGAGTGGGCCCAGTGCCCGCTCGAGCTCCTCGAGCTTCTCCCGAGTGAGCAGCACTGGCTTCCGCGGTGGCCTGGGTGCAGGCTATGCGGGTGCCAGCGGCATAGGCCTGGGAGGCATCACCGCCGTCACCATCAACCAGAGCCTGCTAAACCCCATTAAGCTGGACATGGACCCCAACATCCAGGCCATGCGTACCCAGGAGAAGGAGCAGATCAAGACCCTCAACAACAAGTCTGCTTCCTTCATCGACAAGGTGCGGTTCCTGGAGCAGCAGAACAAGATGCTGGAGACCAAGTGGAGCCTCCTGCAGCAGCAGAAAACGGCTCGGAGCAACATGGACAACATGTTTGAGAGCTACATCAACAACCTGAGGCGGCAGCTGGAGACTCTGGGCCAGGAGAAGCTGAAGCTGGAGGCAGAGCTTGGCAACATGCAGGGGTTGGTGGAGGACTTCAAGAACAAGTATGAGGAAGAGATCAGTAAGCGTACAGAGATGCAGAATGAATTTGTCCTCATCAAGAAGGATGTGGATGAAGCTTACATGAACAGGATAGAGCTGGAGTCTCGCCTGGAAGGACTGACTGAGGAGATCAACTTCCTCAGGCAGCTGTACGAAGAGGAGATCCAGGAGCTGCAGTCCCAGATCTCCAACACCTCTGTGGTGCTGTCCATGGACAACAGCCGCTCCTCGGACATGGACAGCATCATCGCTGAGGTCAAGGCGCAGTATGAGGAGATCACCAACCGCAGCCGGGCTGAGGTGGAGAGCTATACCGGATCAAGTATGAGGAGCTGCAGAAGCTGGCTGGGAAGCACGGGGATGACCTGCGGCGTACGAAGACTGAGATCTCTGAGATGAACCGGAACATCAGCCGGCTCCAGGCCGAGATTGAGGGCCTCAAAGGCCAGAGGGCTTCCCTGGAGGCCGCCATTATAGATGCTGAGCATCGCGGGGAGCAGGCACTCAAGGATGCTCGTGCCAAGCAGCAGCAGCTGGAGGAAGCCCTGCAGAAGGCCAGGCAGGACATGGCACGGCAGCTGCGTGACTACCAGGAGCTGATGAACGTCAAACTGGCCCTGGACATCGAGATCGCCACCTACCGCAAGCTACTGGAGGGCGAGGAGAGCCGGCTGGAGTCCGGGATGCAGAACATGAGTATCCACACGAAGACCACCAGCGGCTGTGCAGGTGGTCTGAGCTCTGCCTATGGGGGCCTCACAAGCCCCGGCCTCAGCTACGGCCTGGGCTCCAGCTTTGGCTCTGGCGCGGGCTCCACCTTCAGCCGCACCAGCTCCACCAAGGCCGTGGTTGTGAAGAAGA